>NW_028186299.1:257399-322680 GCF_003343005.1 Rhea americana
CTGAAGCTGTAGCAGCCAGGATAAAGCAAATAAACAGCCTCCCTATTTTGCTGCATAGCTACCCCTTTTTAAAGGAGTACGTTATAACATAGCAAAAAAAAAAAAAAAAAAAAAAAAAAAAGATACTCTGTTATGGTAATTTTTTTCTGACCTTTTTGAAACATTCTTATTCTACTATATTCAGTGATACAGATGGTTTAAAATTTGGTAGGAAGAAGAAGTTAAAATAAGGCAACAGTCCGCTCCAGCGATGACGCTTGTATCCATCTCTTTATAGCTTCTCCCCAGTGCAGATATTAAAGCATAATCATCTAAGATACAGACTGTGTGCTTGTTACTCCTCGGATTCACAGATCAGCAAAAATCAAGGTTTTACTCAGATCATCTTTTCCTTACTTCAAGTTCTTTGCTATGCTGAGCATAGAAATAATGGGAAGACATGCCCTCCTTTTCTCATCTCACCAGCATGTTCTCAACTCCTCTTTATGCAAGGTGCAAACAATCTCAAAAATAGTTTTTTTTTTCTTTTTTTTTTTTTTAATTCCTTTAGAGTAGAATGGAAGGATAGGTAGTAGTGACTGAGAAGCAGAAAGAAACCACATAAGCAACCACATTTGTTTTGATAAGAACCTTCTGTCTAGGTGTTGCTATAGGACCTGTTGTGCTTTTCAGCAAATCAGTATGGTGTCTGGATGATCTGACTAGCAGTAACCATAGTTGCACTACAAATTTTAGTTTAACATGTTTGTGTAGAACTCAAGTGAAAAAGCATTTTTAATTGTTTACATTTTTTTCTCAACTTGGAATCAAATATAAGCCATTATTCTCAAGGTTGTCTTAGCCTAAATTGCAGCTGGACTAGACGAATTCAATCACAGTTGAACCAGAACAAGAATTGAACCTAAAACGTGTAAGCCACATTATAATTTTAAATATTCATTAAAATCTTATAATGTGGTCAGCAGGAGGATTATTATGCTAATGGGAGGGTATTCTTCCTCTTCATCCACTTGTGGATCTGTATGTTCTTTCTTATTGTTATTTTTTTTACAAGGATTTTGAACATAGTTGACTTTCTTATTCTTTCTTCATGGATTCACAGTTCTGTTACATCCAAGTCTTGCTATATATTATATATTTTAAATACCTGCTCTTTGTTCTCTGTTATTCTTAAACAACCGTGCTTAGCTCAGAAAGTTGCATCTTTTAATGGCCAGTAACTAGACACCTGTTATTCACGCTTAGTGCCTTGCAGTCTCTGTATTGCCCTCTTTTTTGTTTCTTTTTTCCCTTTTTTGATCTGCCAACGTATTCTGCTCGTACTTTTGGGAACCTATTTTTTTCAAAATGTTTTTTTTTCCTGATAACGTAACTTGTGTTATTAGCACAACCTATTCATACATAAGTCCTTGTTCTGAGGTCTTTGAATAATTTGCTCTACAAAAACAGTGCCCTACTAGAAGAGGCAGATTTACATATAGAGACACAATACTTTGTTATTTACTTGCTCCCAGGAGCTACTTGTTATGACAACATCACAGGCATGGTATTAGAATTGTCCACCACAGGCTTTTATTCTTGAGACTAGACTACAGCACTTTAGTGGAAAGCTGTGATGTCTACTTTTTGCTCTTTTTTTTTTTTTCTTTTTTGGCTCACAGCCTGAATGAAAAAATAAAGGATATTTTCTTTGGACAAAACGCTACTTGGCTCCTGGTGAGAAAAAGTATGTTATATGATGCTATGCTTATTGTTTCTTAGCCTATTGCCCTGTAGAAAGTCCCTAGCTCCAAAATCTTTTCACTTCCACAAAAAACAAAAAAAAAAAAAAAAAAAAAAAAAAAATCTGCCCAGTATCTGTCATGTCCCTGATTTCACTTTTCTTCTGAATGAATCCAATGACTAAATACCAAAAATTTGTAAGTATCTAATGTTTTTATCCTATTATAAACCAGAATGAAAGGAATGAGACCCTACCTCCAGTGATTTTTCAATGTCATTTCGGCTTTCACTGTTTGCACATTGGCCCTGTAAGTGAGATTTGTCCTTTTTTTCATTCATCTCTGTAAGTTTTTCTACACTGATATTTTGGTTTGGATCAGGACTGTACTTTAAATCAGCTCTCCCTGTTATTGCTGTTTATTGTGCATTGATTTACATCACAGAGTAGTCTCAGAAAGTGCATGAACTAGATATCTTTTAGAAGACACTAAACTGAAAGATACATTTCCAAAACATATGGACTGAAAGTCCGTGTACCAGGCTAGATTTACTCTGAGGTAAATCCTGTTGAAATACGTGTTGTATGAACATCAAGTCCTTAGTACCTTTTTGCTCGTTAGGTCTACTGCTATTGGGCTGTATTTGCTGCTAATGTCGGCACAGCCCAAGGTGCTTATCATGAGCCTCTCCTGTTTTTCATTGAAGGAATTCTTATGTGCTGGTTTCTCTTGTTCTCAGTCTTTGCTCCAGGAGCTTATTGCAGCTGATGATGCTTGCTTACTCCCAGGGAACAGGCCATCTTCCCCCCTCCCCACCAGCTGCACGACAGAATGAGTCAACTTGCCATTTGGTATAAAACGTAATGTGCCATAAATAGCATAAAGTTAAATAATTAACATATGAAGAAAAAAGGACACTATCTGTCACAAGGGAGGTATTTATTGGAGATCAAAATGTGAACTTTATAATTTGGTTGACCATAATACTGAAAGTGTTACAGGAAGGGACATAAAAATTCTAATCTGACTTAGGGTTTTGGATGAGTCAGGAGGTTTGGGTCAAGCATCAACAGCAAGGAGGCCTCCGTACATTATGTATGTATTTATATATAAATATTTATTTGTTATGTGTGCTTTCACTTTAATGCATAATTTATAACCTACAAAATCATGCATATCGGAGCCCAAAAATATATTTCCACTCTCCTGTAAGCCATTTTTCTATTCCACATGTGTCATGAGTCAATGGATCTGGCCTCTGACAGTCTGTAGGTATATATTCTTTATAACGTGCCAACATTTACAGAAACATCATCATTACTTGCACATGCAGTTTGTTTGTAATATTACTACTTTCACCTCTGTAAGCGCTCTAGCAAAAAGTATTTGGACCACACTCACAGTATTTCTATTTTTTGCTTGACTCGGATTCAGGCATTGCCGCCTTACAACAGATGGTTAAATGGTGCTTCTGGATGCTAATTAGTCTATTGTATTTTCCAGCTAACCTGATGCAGAAGCAATACTTTGAGGGTTGATTACACTATGCTACGTGGTGTTAAACGCCAGCAGATATTCGCTAAAGGTCTTTTGTAGCGAACCTTTTATAAACAATAAAATCATGATTAACTGTGGTATAGTAAACACACGATACTAGAGAGAGAGTAATTAAAAGCACTGTGGCATTTTAAAGGATCAATTTGTTTTTTAACATTCTTTTACTGTGAGGCCTCTTCAAATGGGACGTGGAAATGCTTGCAGAAGTTCAGGGAAAGCTGCTACTACTACGAGGGACCTGTGGAATTTCCCTCCAGAGTGATTTATCAAGAGGTGAAATAGGAGGCAGAAAACACGGTAAAGAACTAGTCACTGTAAATAAAGCATAGACAGAGGGAAACAAGAAACAAGGTCTCAGAGAGCTACATGTTAGATAGGAGCCATGATTAAATCTATGTGCATTTCATATGAAAGGAATGTACTGAAATGAAGGAACAGTATTTCCGTTTAGATGAAACATTAGTCAAAAAATCTGATTTGCATCCACACCTCATTAAATAAACATATTTTGGAATCATGTCAGAAATAATTAAATGTCTAAGCGCACTGAAGCATCAAAGTATACCGATTTAAACAAGTTATTTGTGAGGAAATATATGCTGCTATCCATGCAGAAGTGAGGTTGTGAAAGACACAGTGAAAACACTGTTCTACTCCTGAAATCCCTTTGTTGCATAGTTCGTATTTAGCCACAACATATAATGGCATCAGGATAATCGCTGTTGTACACTTGCTACTTGTGTGTGCTGAGGAAATGACAGAAAGCGCTACACTACGCACAAACATCATTTTATCAGAGCCAAGTGCACTTTTCAGTTTTCTGTGACTCTACGTAGGAAGCAGAAAGGTGCTACATGCCTGTTCACGCACCTGCTTGTACTCAGGGCTGGCTTCTGCCATGGTGACGGTCGGGTCCTTTACCCCCAGAGCTTGTAACCCTTGATAAAATCTTCCCGAGTCCTGTGTCTCTCTTTTTTTTCTTTTTTTTTTTTTGCTAAGTACAGACGGTACACATGCCAGCACGAAGCCTGGCACACTAACATATCAGAGCAGAGCGCTTATACCAGGACAAGAAGCACAAGGCTGGAAGAAGTGTGATGGGGGAAAAACACCTCAAGGTAGTCACATGTCCATCATTAGGATGTTCACTTGGACTGTGGGACAACTGCTGATCAAGGACTTTCAGATTTTACATCAGAAGAGCAATCATGCATCTTTTATTTTTTTTTCTTTTCCTTCTTGTTTTTACAGGACTGTTTTCTGTCTCCCACTATCCCCTCACAAAAACATTGCTAAAATGTGAGAGCATTTCTGTCCAGTTCAAGCTGTTTCACTGGAGTCAAAGGTTTTTGCTTAAGGTGCAGCAGATATGTAACATTGGTACACAGGTAATTGTTGCCTAAGGGACAGTGAGGGGTTTGCAGGAAGAGAGGAAAGTCATGAAGTATTTTGAAACTCACGTCTTTACTGCGGATACTCATGATTTTGAGTATTGATGAGCTTGTAGAGGAATTATATATTCACTCCAAGAAGGAAAACAGTAATACTAATGTTTTGAGTAACCTTGATCCTTATGTAACACCTCTGCCAAAAATCTTCTACCCTTTCTGACTACACTAGAAAACCTTTCTAAAGTAGAATATTGGATGTTGGGAGCTAGATCTAAAATACATATTTAAGGTCAATTCACATTTGGGTTGAGGATACTGGTCAGATGTTATCTTTCAAAGAAAAAGAGGAGGGAGGAATTAGTTCTGAGAGGTTAAAAAGATTGGGCTACAGGGAATGAATAAATTGGAGGCTGATACAGACTGAAGAGTGATTTGAATCTTTGCTTTATTCCTTCAGCACTGCAGGGAGAGTCAGATAATTGACAATTTCATGGATGGCTTCTATTCTTTGTAATTTTAGCACTTTAATGTCATGTTTATTATTTGCTTATTAAATATAAATATTGTGGCTTGTGGTTGCAGTCAGTATTTTTTTTTTTCTTGGCGTTCTTGGACACATCCAGAGGTTATTTCAGCATGAGGCTTATTATCTACATTGTTCACCACAGGAAGTCATTTTTAAGGAGAAGGGCCAAAAGTAGTAGATAATAGGAAAGCATCTATGTGAAAGAAATGTTATTTCTCTGCATGCACTATTTCAGGTTTTGTTCTCAACCTTTATATTTAGTGGTATCTATTACATTTCATGAGATGTCTGGCAAATATTTTAATCCAACATATAAAGAGTTCCTCATCATGCTGTGCAGAGGCCAGATTCTCAAACTGGGATATTTAAAGTTAAGCTTACAAATCCATATTTAGGCATGAAGCTTGCAATGACCTCATTTTCAGATTTGCTGAAATCAGCCTAAACTTCTCTTTCTAGCTTGAATCACGGCTGTAAGTGTTCAGCTGAACAATTCCAAAGAGGTCACTTTATTTCGTGCTTCTCTAAGTATATGGAGGACATCTGATAGGTGAAACATTACTATTACAGAGTAGTGCATAGCACCTCTGTCTACATCTAGTTTAATTAATTCTGGGGCCTGAATAGACGACTATCTGAGAGCTTCTGGGAATTTATCTTTTTTTCTGAAATGCCCAGAAATTGATAAAACTGCTTGTGCTGTAGAAGTTCACAAAGATCATTCCTTTTTAACTTATAAAAGTTATAACTGCAACAGTACTGTAGAAAAATAAGCTTCCATTATTGAAGCTGAACCTAATAAATATATATTAAAAACATATGTGTTAATGATATAAAATGGATGGGTAATGCATTATTAATAACATATAGACACTACCAAATAGTGGTATATTTGCTACTGTTGGTATAGTAGGTATATTTAGCAACTATAAATACTACCAAAATACATTTCCCATTAGAGACATGAAATGATTCACCCATAATATTGGTCAGTTTAGGGTCTATGAATGTCAATATAAAAAAAATTATTCCCTATTTTGATCAAATCCTTCAGAAATTTAAATATTAACCTACAAGTTAATGCAGTAGCTACCCTTACCAGCAGATGCACTAAATACTTTTTACTGTGTTAACTCTAATCTATTCAGTTAGGACTGCAAGTGTTAATGAATTACAAGCGTTTCCTAACATTGGTTACAAATGCTTTTGTTATATATATTGTTACAGTGGGTAACATATAAAGGGAAAGAATAGCTATGTCACTATTCAGCCAGATTGCACACTCTAATTAGACACTATTCCAGTGCTCTAGCCACTGACTTTCATATGCTACAAAGTCCCAACCAGTATAGGCTTTATATTCAATTTTGGGATGTTATTTTGTACACCTTGACATTGATCCACAATGGGATTCATCCTATCTAAATTTAGATGTCTTTAGTCTGCATATATAGATCTAAATTAATCATCCCAGCCTCTACTTTTATAAGGGTTTGAGCTTTTTATACAGATCTACCTTAGAAAATCCCCATTGTAGAAGTGATTGTTTCTTTTCATTGGCCATGAAGCAGTCTATGTGACTAGCTTAAATCATCAGAGTGATCTTACTTCTGATATTTTAGATATGTTTCGTTTTCACTGCAGCAGATTACAGGGCTTTTCTAGATCCCTCCAGGACTTCTGGGGTATCTGGCCTTTATATGACCAGAAATCTCATCAAAATAGTAACATGTACACACTGTGTCTCCATAGCATGTTTAGCACGTGTTTATGTACAGGCCAAGTCCCATTCTACTTATCTCTTAACTTTCTTAAATAGTCTAGAAACCTGATTACTGCCATGTTGCTTGATGTAGAGCAGATATCCCAGGTAGAAACCTGATATAGCTGTTATCATGATAAATTCCCTCTAAAACTAAAACTGCAAGGCATTGGACTGGAAGGGACTTTACGGACCATTTAATCTAATCCTCCTTTGAAAGGCATTTATGCAGCAATAGCATATAATTCCTGGAAAGATCTGGCAATAAAAAACAAAATGAGTCAGAGAAACAAAATACAGTATTTGCAGTTTGACAGAAACATCATCAATCAGTCAGTAACAGCAATGTACAGTAAGAATGGGAGAGGTATCAAACATAGAATACCAGACAAGCCCCCCCTCTCTCAGAGGAGGAAATATATGTTCAAATCATTGCTGCTCAAGGCTAAAGTTGTCCCTAAGACAACTGTAACACGATCAGGAATTACTCTGATGTTAACCAGTGGACTTCCATTAAGTACCAATGAACCATCCATACTCCAACATAGGAGGAAAGGAAAGTCCACTAAAAGAACTGAAGGAAAACATAAAATCTAACTCTGTTATCTATTTCCCATAGGAAAGTTGTTTCTCCAGAATACTGCAAGTCCTCTAAATAGCACGATGCTATCTAGGCCTAGTCATTGGCTGGCTCTTTGGTGAAGAATTATCCAAAGAAGTGTACGGCTCTGAAATATTTTTGCAGAAAATTGTGAGAAAAGGTTGAGTAATTACTAGCTATGTATTGTCAATTACTGTAATACAAATTTCTGGAGTAATGTTGCACATTATGGTGTACTGATGTAAAGCTTGTTATTTATGTTTTCAATTAAACAACAATAAAAAATTGATATACATAGTTTAATGAAAAAAACAGTCTTTAGAAGTTACATGTACCCAACAATCTTTGTGCTTCTAAAGCAGAGACCTCTGTTAACAAGCACTGTATTATGTCTTAGCTGCACCCATATAAGAACTCGTTAGCAAACAGAAAGCCTCTAAAAATCCTCTAATACGACATCTGTTGTAGGCTTTTCAAACAAAATTCAGATAAACCTTTTAACACTTGTGGGTGTATATCTGTGGTCTTCCTTCAGCAAAAATGTATTTACCTCAAAATAATTGGTCTTCCATTGGTGAGAAAACACATTTAACTTAGATACGTTTTACAGAACAGTTTCTATGATTGTACATATAGCAATATTTTCAAAAAGTTATTTTATTTTTAAGGGGCAGTTCCATGGGCATTCTCACATGTCTGTGAAACAAATATCTATAATTTTTTTTAAGAGTCTCTGGAAATACAATGGTCTATCACATTTTTATTAACTTCAAAGGGCTTTGAATCAGGGCAAAGGTGTAAGATGTGTATGCTGAATAACATTTGCATTTATTTTTCTCCAGGCAAAGATATATATTGTTACCGTAAGTGTATGCAACTAAAGGAATTCAAAGAAAAGGGGTTTTGAAGTCAAGTAAAATGTATTACACTTGCCTACCTCTTTTGAAACTATGAACCGTATCCATTAAGGTAGCACTGGAAGTTTTAATCAAGATCAATGTCCTCTGATGTGTGTAGTGAGAAACCATTTGGATACTGAAGAACTAACAATTGAAAAAGATTAATGGAATCGGAAATACTGTGTTGTTACCCTCAGCATATTGATGGAAACCCAGAACGTAAACATGAAGGATGACGTTCTGGCTTCACTGACATTAGTAGCAGATTCCTTTTGATTTTACTTAGACAACATTTTGGTCAGTCTGTTTTCTCTGAAGTCACTAAGAAAAACTGGCAGAGCCAGAAATTCTTCGGTGTCATCCGTGGTTTTAACAGCGAGATCAGTCAGTCTCAGATCTTGACATTTTGTGGAGCATTTTTCTAAAGATTCCAGATTTCTTTCTTACAGTATAGTATTCATTTTCTACCTCTTGAAACAGAATTATAATAATATTTCTTATGATAATAAGATTTCAAAATAGTCTTTAAAATATTTCAAGAAGAAGGAATAAAGGAGACGGGCTGTGGCATACCTATTTGAAAGACTGGTTACAGGCACAAGTTCTGAGACGTTGATGAAGTTTATGTAGACAGAATAAAAGAAAGAAGCAAAGGGGAATTTGTCACAGAATGATAATAGGGAAGTACTATTCTCTAAAAATGCTAAAAAATGCTGCCTGAATATGTAATTTGTGCGTGTATATATATATATATATATATATATATATATATATATGTAAATCTAAACTAGCATGGTGACTTTTAAAGTAGTTGCGGACAACTCCTGTGAATTCTCTTTATCCTGTTGGTTATGCAGTTTTCATTCAAAATGGTTGTTGGAATACATTTGCTGAGTGTATTTGCTGAGACTTTCAAATCCAGATAGGAGTTGCAGTTCTATACTTTCTCAATGTTACTCTATTAAGGGTACAGCTAAAAAAGATAAGCTTACATTTGATTTAGGTAACTGATTCATCCAGTGCTAAGGCACAATCTTAACTAGAGCAGCACTCTTTGAGTGGAATCCCACCATGAAACCCGTGCATTCAAATTTCCAGTTGGTGGGTTGTTTTGGAGGAGAGTACATTTTGATTTGCTTTGGCACAATCTATGTAAAGCAATAAAAAGTCATGCCTCTTTCCCTTGCCTTTTTTATGTATTGATTGCATCAAACTGCAGATATACCAAAGTGTTACGTTATTGCTGCAGAAGTAATATACTTTAAGCTGTAAATGCAGCTTCTTAAGAAAAATATCTTCCTTCTTCCAGTAACACTTCTGTCATTATAGCACACAAAATGCAAGTTTATATTTTTTAAGTTGATCAGACTAGCTGGAGAAAGAATAATATGGCTTTCCATTTTATTTGATAAGTAATAGAGGGTGAATTTTCCTTAGGCCTAGAATTTTACCTGTGGGAAAAAAAGTAAAAATCCCATTATTAGCTTTAATTAGGCTATTTAGGTCTGTAGTTCTCACATACAAGGTTCATAGGAATCCAGAAGTAAGCACAGATATTGTTTCTGCACAATTCTGGAATTGTTTTCTTTTTTGTTTATATTTTTTCTTTCTATATATTCTGTACACAAATTGGTAAGGCTATAATTTTTAATATAGTATTTACTGTTGTTATGATGTAAAGCCAAGAAAAAATATACCCAAATTAAACCACTGTTGGAGAGTAACATTAGGAAAATAAGGTAGTGGAATAATTTAAATAGAGCAAAATAAAGAAGAAAAAAAATCTGCACCTATTTCTTAAAATTTACAAATCCTAACAAGAAACAAAATTTATAAGAAACATATATATGAGTGTATATTAACATATATGGAATGCATATTGTCTTTGGCAATTTAAATTTAAAGGCATCCTATTTATGATGTGATTAGATCAAAGACAGCCTTCTTCAAATGGCTATTTGCATAGGAGATATCAAATTGTTTTAATTAAATTAGGGTTAATTAATGTGTCTGCAGACTGGTGTGTGAACTCTCTCTTGCTATTTTTATGTTTATTATGTTGGTCTGCCAAATTTTACGCTTGTGTAAGCAATGGATGCAGTCATACTTCCCGTGAAATAGAACAATGTTTTATTGCTCAAGCTTCTTTCCTGTGATCACTGCACATCTGTAACATGTCGACAATTAAATTGCTAAAGTATGTGTTAGAAAAATTTTGAAAATAAGGAAATAATTCCAGGTATTTTCTCCCAGAGGTATGTTCTATAATTAATATAACTAATTTCTAAATCAAGAGGATGTAGGTAAGTGGGGTTGTCTATGAAATTCTACAATGTTACTTTAAGTTTTAAGGAAACAGAGGTAGAAATAACACAGAAAGTCAAATTCATCTATAGAGGATTTAATTTTGTCCTCACTGCATCACTGTGTGGTTCACCTTAAATAAAATATCTGATGTAAGATGCATCTTGTATAGATGTTCAGAATCAGAACATATTCAATAAGCAACCCATACCTGAAACACGTTTCTGAATTTATGTTTATTGCTTACTAGCTGTCTTGCATTTGATATCTAGGGATTACTAGTGGGAGCTGAGGACTGAGAATGTTAATATATACACTGATTTCAGTTGTAATGAAGTATGGATAAGTCGAGCCAGATCTTAGCATTCCTTCCTCTCCTCTAATTCAGCTACCATATTTTGCAGCCATTTTCTCCAGCAGATGCATGTTTTGATAGTAATGACATGAGAAACACTTTTTATAGTTACTTTAATTTTGATGGCTTTGCAAGAGTTTATGGTCTGACTCCTGAAACAATTAGTTCAGAGCAGATAGAGGAGTGACTAATACATCCTACTATCTGTGAATTTCTTCTAGATATGCTACTTGCGGTTTTATTGGAAATGTGGGACTACTTTATCCTGAGAGAGAACTTGTGAAAAGGGAAATGGAATAATGATTTGTCCTCCTTCAGGGATGGTTGATTAACCTTCAGAACTTGCAAAGCTGGAGCTAGCTGTGCTTTGCGCCAGCTTTCCATTTGCTGTATTTTCATTACATATGACATTTAGATTTGTTACAGCCTATTAGCTTACAGCTGTGGGCTGATAAGAAGGAATTTCATCAAAATATAAACCTCAAAAATAAAAATCTGAAAATCCGAAATGACAAGATTGTCGCAGTAACTTTACCTTAATTACAGCCGTGGCAAAGGCAACTCATTTTGAAGCAGTGAAATGAAATCAATGGTGAGTGCCCAGTGGTACTGCTCGACATTATAGAAATTACAAAAATGATCTTCCTTTCTCATTATAATTTTCAAAGCTCTGCTTCTTTTCTTAAATTGCTGTCAAGTATATTCTAAATGAGGTAAGAATGAAAATTTGTCTTCTCAGTGTACTTTGCAGTCCTGGCTGTCTGCAGCAGAACATGACCAGAACTGCTCAGACATAACACTCTGGACAAAAAGTGGCAATGGATTAGAGTTACATTAATTTATTGAGTTCATTTTATGTTTCTGCACCTTTGATAGAGAAATTCAAAGTAGAGTGTTGCTATGCTTATCAATGATTGCCTGAAAATACTATTGATCACAAGGTTTTGAAAAGCTGGGGGATTTGTTATTTCTGAATGAATGCACATGTGCATAGCAAATTCATAAATAATTTAAATTTATTATTAGCTATTTTCATCCATTAATTTATTTTTCAAGTTGTCATCATCTTTCTACTGACTCTGGGCAGCAAAAACTCAGCCAATGCCAGCTAGTTCCATTCCTGCGATATCCTCTTGCTGAAGATACTGTTCCTGAATCAGCCCTTGTACTTAGTAATAGGCATAGAGTTATATCCAAAATGGCATCAGCTAATCACTGTAAAATTTAAGAGGATTCTCTGACTCTTTCTCATGTAAGAAAACTCCTCTGTTTCCTAAATCAGTGGATTTGTTTCCTGTCTAATCTTGCTGCAGTATCTCATAGACATTTATGCCTCACTAAAGCTGGTGCCTTTTCATCATAAATTGAAAAAAAAAAGATAAGAGGATTTTTATTTGTTAATTTATTTTAAAATTATTTCCTGACTATTTCCCTTCATGGTTTCTCTCTGTCAGCTGACAAACTGTTCAATAAAATTGACTTAAAAGCGTTTTGGACCAAAATCCTAGGAAGCAAATTTGAGAGTTGAATGCTTTCTCACTGGCAGCACTCTACTGCTACTTCAAATCAAAATGGAGCCTGAATGTCAGGTCAAGTACACTGCTGATAAGAATGATCTTTGCCTTCTATGACACAAGTGGGAGTATCTAAAATGCAAAGGTCCCAGTCACTTTACACCCAAGAGATCAGATATAAACTTTATTTTCATATCTGCCATTCTAAATCCCAGAGCAGGAATAACTGCTCTGACTTTGAGAAGGTGCTTTTAGGGTTGGTAGGTAAATTCTGCATCCCTCTAATTTTCTAAACTGAGCTAAATTGTAGTCCTGCATAGAAGATTGCACTAATCTAGTCTGAAGTGAAAAATGCGCGGATCATGGTAGTGATTAAAATTGAAAAATGTATTATGCATCATATATGTTTGTGTTATGGTAAGCTGCACATAATTTTATCTCCCTTTCAGTCTGTTATCAAACAGATAAACGTGGACAGCATTTGCTGGGCTTGCAGAGATAAGGTGAAGTATCACGATGACAGTAGAAAGCTAAAAACAGATAATCAGATTTACTACATGGTGCTGATAAATTCTGCTGTTGACCATAAACTGTCCTGGGTTTGGAAGTAATTTTGGAAAGATCATCAATGAATGCCAAACTATCACATCAGTACATTTTAGTGTTTTGCTAATATGCTAAACACTTCTTTAGTTATAGGATGAATTTTTGTACTTTGGTGATACAGCCAAAAAACAGGAGGGGAGGGATTGGTTTTTCTGGCTGTTTCCTATTGTCTGCTGTGTATAGGGACAATATCAAGAGAGAGTGTTAACTAATGGAATTTGGAATATAGCCAAGTCCAGGCAATAGATTTGTTATCTGTGAGAAAATACGTACAAAAAACCTTACTTCAGCTAATTTAGCAAGAATGTGGAGTCCCCGATGATCTTCCCCAAAAGCGCATGCATCTGTGGGCTTGAGACCCGATGAATGTATCCCACCCTGCAACTCATTTGTGCTTAAATGTTCTACAGCAGCAAAAGCACTTTCATGTCTTAAAAACCAGTTCTTTATTACATATCTCGGCATATATCATGTCAGCCTTTTTTGGCAACGGCAGAAAGCCACTGGGAAGACAAGTCAGCTGGATTGTCTCAGTAAAATTGTAGCAAGATGTAATGAAAAATGCAAGCAGTCGGAAAATAGCCAGACTTTCAAATAGCATGGTTCTAAGAACAAGTGATTCCAGCTGTAACAATTCGGATAATGTGTATATGTATAACTTGGTTGGAAATAAACTGTGCTTTATGCTGCTCCTTAACCTATACTCAGCCATGCAGGGGAAACAAATAAAGCAAGACACATTCTTGAGCACTTATTAACTCCTGAGAACCTTATTTGAGGCATGTTTCTAGATCTAGCTTCTATATGACTTACACAAGTTTATGTAAGCAAAAGTATTGAACTCACGTTGCTTGAAAGGTAGTTCAGTTCCTTACAGCTGCTTCTTTTGTGTTAAAACTCTTGAGTACGCACCATCCCATCAGGTGATGCATTTGGGTGGCAGACTGATGCTGTTGAAGCTAATATGAATTCTTTATTGACTTTGCTAAGCTATCACGATCTTTGAATAAATGCAAGTCCAGTTTTAAATTACATGTCTCAGAAGTATGCCAAGTTATAGCCCTCAGAAAGTGAGGGTCAGAACTGATTTAATTAATCAAAAAAAAACCTAATTTATTTAAATAAGGTTGTGCACAAGAACTTTTGAAGTTCTGCTCTGATCCATTACATTGACCCTCTTGCACTGTGATTTTGGCCCTTTCAGTGCTTTCTATTTTTATCATCTATTGTATTGTATGATAACAATATGGTTATTCTGACTTATTTATGTAACATTTATGTATCTTCAGCTTCATGAATCTCTGGTACTTGTTCTTCAGAGTCGACTGTATGCTAAACCTCACTATCAATACCTGTTCAGTACTGTTCACTATTACCTATGACCATACAGGGTAAGAAAAGTTGACCCTTTCTCTGAAACTGTAAGTAGACTACCAGACTGTCTTGATTAAGTAATCTAAAAAGTGAACTATATAAAGTTTGCAGTTCTGAAAGTACTCTTGAAATAGCAATTCAAAATAATGCTTTATTACCTACTTACAGCTGTTTTACCAGCCTGATTCAAAAATTAGAGCAGCTGAATTGGGCTGAAATAGAAACTGAAGACAATTATATTGTCTATCTATAAAAGTGTTCTGCAACTCCAAAGCAGTGTTGATGGAAACTAGAGTTAGAGGGTTTTTTTCAGAGAAAATACTCACTGTTGCTCTGTTGCTGATAGTTTAAATAGTTCTAGATGAAACAAAAAAAAATATTTTGCCCCAAAATATGTAACTTGTCCAAATACTGATGATCGATTAAACAAATTAAAAAACCCATCCACTTTGAAAGGACTTACAAACAGGGTTTTAAAACAAGAAAGGATACTCTTGAGTTATAAAGTACTACAGGGGATTGAAAACAAAAGAAGAAGCTTGTAAGACTAAGAATCCTGGAGGTATCACAAAAGAGTATTGTGATGACCTTTCCTGCCAAACCATTTTTTTTTTAATATTCTCTTTCTCTTCTAGTTAAGAAGAGAAATGGCAAAAGAGGTTGTAGATGATATTTCAGTCTCTTAAATGGAAGAACATTTGGAAGATACTTAATCATTGTTTGCACAGAAGATACTATAGTTTCTTACACAATAGGGCACATCTCTATAAATCTATATCATTTTTTTATTTCCTTGCTTGAAGTGAGATGGTAGGAGTTCAGGTCAGCTCTTTAGAAAATGTTCAAGCTCTACAGGGTGCATTGACATTTAGAAGTCATATATAACATGAAGTAGGGTGCTTGAGTTTTCTTGACTGGTTTTGTTTTGTTTTGTGTTAAGTTGAGATTAAGTTAAAGTTAAGGACCTATTGTGTTTCCTTTACATTAATCTTAAATAGTCAGTGTTTCAAGTTATTCTATGTAAGATAACTTTAAGATGGAGTGCTAAAACACAAGGAATTGCAAAACTTAAGATTCTGTGTTATTCTGGGAGTCCTAGTGCTGGGTAATGTGCATTTGTTAATTTATATGAAGTCTCTGTTTCAACCTGAATATGAATGTTTTGAGGAGAGCAAACAGTGAAAAGAGTTTAAATTAAGTGCATGTTCTTGAACAAAATTGTAAAGATTTTACTTGAATTTGATACTAAAATAATGATATTCATTTTGGCAGGGCACAGAGGGACATCAATCTTGTGTTTAGCAGCGTATCACAGCCTCCTTTACACAGCATGCTTCAGTACCAATATTATCTCTCTCATGCCAGATATCAAGACCCAAGTGACTGCACCTCTGCAACCACGTATCACAAGTAGAGAAAGAGCAAAGGAGCAAACTACTTATTCACAGAATATATTTTTATCATCTTCTACCATGATAGCTTCTAATTATGTCAACTGATTATGAAAATTATTAACTGTATCTTGTAAACTGTGCAGTTCATCTTCTAAAATTCAGCTCCTAATGATACTAAGAAGAGAGTGACATTTCTGCTGGTTTAATTATGATAGCCATGGATAAGGATAAAAAACCTTGGCCTTTTGTTCAACATACATGTGGAGGCTGAGATGCTTAATAACAGAGGAAAGGAAAAAAAGAAAAGAGTAAGAGTATATTACTTACCATTAAAGACTAATGAAAGAGAGAAATCTAAATCCCTAAGTAGTTGTGCTTTTTTTTTTTTTTTTTTNTTTTTTTTTTTTTTTTTCCCTAGGGTAAAATGACTTTAATGAAGAAGGCCACTAACAATTATCTTCCATTTATGCCCTGAAAATTAGATTGACATAAATCAAGGGCCTGATCCTTGCCCCTTGCTCAAGGCTTAATTTCTGCTGTGGTGAGTAGATAGCTTTTAAGTTTCCCCAGAATAGTGTAAATTCAGGGACCATCTTGTGGCCTACTAGGACAGGGCTTCATTGAATAAATAACAGTGTAGTAGATAATGATTAGCCTGATGTTGTCTATAAACAACTCTTTTGTGATGAGCTAACTAGTGATGTCAATATTAATAGCAGCAGTTACTGCAACTAAATAGTTGAGTTACTACAGGAAACATTTACTAAGCAACTATGTGTACATTAATATACATCTGAAATATCAGTATCACATTCTGTTGTTTACCAACTGATCTTGAATAATATAGAAATATGTTAATATATTTTATAGTATAGCACAGAATAATTTTTGGAGATAAAAAATTTCAGAAGTAAGAAATAACATTTTTTTTCCTAAGACAAAGACTATTTTCAAATAGGCAGTATGTAATAGATACTTGGAAACATATCAGAATGCCAAACCACAGAAGTTAACTGTTTTCCTCATTTACAACCATTTAAATAGCAATAATTTTTTCATTACCAGGAAAATTGCTAAATGTTGGCCAATGAACTGATACCTGATCTATTTAAAGCAGCTGTTAGAAGTATGGAAGTGGGCACCATTCTGCTTTGAGACCCTGAAGCATTGCCTTACTGAACTGCTTGGAGTTCCTGCAATTGGGAGCCAAATCCAGTTGAACAAGAAGCAACACACTTTGATGTGGTTATCAATCAAAATGTCATTAAAGGTCATGTCTAAGAAAACTTCTATAAAGCTGAAAATTACACGTCAAAATTTTTAGATGTCTGAAAATATGCTAATGTACTGGTGAGGCTGATTGCTAGGGACCTATATCCCAGATATGTATGTGTTTAAGGCAAAAGCTATACATCCTTGTGCGTCTAAAAGTCAGGAGCTGTTCAAGGCTATGAAGAGCCTAGTTTAAAGTGTAAAATATTTTTTTTCACTGGATGAGATATGGCTGAATTGCTGTATTCAAAAATGATAGTGGTATTAAACCCTATGTTTTGGATAATCATGTATTTCTTGAACACACGTCCAGAAAATGCTAGCCTCCTTCATCTCTGTTTTCCTTGAAGATTCCTTACTACTAAATCTTAATATTCTCTGTTGTTCGTGCTGAGCTACGATGCTTGTCAGTCAGGAACGCAAGATGGAAAGAAAGACAAAGAGTTACTCCTCAGTCTTGTGGTTAGGGCTCTAAGCTGTGAAAGGAACAACTATGCTTTCAGTTCCTTCTCCTAGGCTTATTTTTCTATCTAGTAACTACTTAAAATAAAATCCAGAGATTGCCCTAAGAATCACAGGACACAGCCGAGAACCTGTTCAATAGGTAGGAAATAAAACTGCTTTTTGCCATCTTCAATCAAATTTTCTATTCATTAGATATTTTTTGAAATGCTAGCATGAAAACCACCACCACTCGAATTCAAGGAAAATAGTGAGCTAGGCACCTGAACTCTTTCATGTCTTTCATGCCCTGAATATCAACCTCACAAACATGGCAAATGGCTTCTAATACAGATAGCTAAACTCTAGCAAGAAACATCTTTTCAGGCATCAATATCATTTTACTATTTCTTATCGCTGCCTTGGTTGGGCATCTCAATGCTCAGCTGACTGACTTTTGTGGCTCTTGCTTGGAGCATTTAACTTCTTACGTCCAATGGCACAATGGCTGACACTGCGAATGTCTTCCTCGGAGACGAAGGCTTACTTGTAGTTGTTTCCGTGTTGAATTTCCAAGTGTCATTCTGTTTGTTCCCACAGAAGAGGTTCAGACAAGGACTGTTCTAACCCAGCGTAGAAATTATTATTTTCTTTGTTTGCTTTTTATGCCTTTACCTCTTCCTAAATGTGTTCTTAGGGCCCTGTACATGAAGTTGACAGGAAGTCAAGTAGTTTCCATTTCCAAATAATAATAAATTCACTTTTAATGGATCTAAGTGAAATATTAACCAGGGAGTGAAATACTGACCAGCCACTGCCAATGATTGCCTAGGTAACACTAGCAACAGCATGGGAAGAATATCTTTGAAATATATAGATGCTCAAATAGCAAATGTCAGGACCGTATTTCATGCTTTTCAATGACCTCTAAAATATTATAAAAGCATTCTATACAATTGTAAAATATGACTGTTAAAGAAGATTTATGATCAAAAGACTTGTTACGTTTGCCAATTTCTCCTCAATGACTGCAAGACGAGGTTGCTAGCACGAAAGTGACTTCACCCATCACCATGTGTGCACGTTATTGGAATGGTGGTTCAAGGTGCCACGAAGTGTGTCTGTCCACCAGGGAATTCCATGTCACCGTGGCGATCTCCTTGTCATCTCCTGATGCTTCAGTGCGATCATCAGGGTATCAATGAAATGTATTAATTGTAAATCAGCTGGATCATCTTCTGGACCAAGAGACAAACCCAGGTGATGTTCTGTCTTCAAGAAGGCTAAGATCTAGGTGGTGTCTTTGAAAACAGCAATTTTTGCAATAACAAACAGCTATGTTTTCTCTTGGTTGTTGTTGTTATTATCTTTATGTATTCCTCTAAAGGAAAGCCAAATTTCCCTTAATGTTTTCTTTTCTTGTTTTTGTTTTAATGGAAATTTTTGGAAGGATGTTTAAATTGTTGTTAGTTTATATAAATATTTCAGGAGAATCTGAAGTATTTATTTTTATCTATATTTTTAAGAAATGTATTAGAAATATAAAATCATCAAATAAAAAAAGCAAAGAAAGCTCTATTTTTAATATTTTTTTATTTCTCTATTTAGTACTATTGAATAATTATATCTTTAAAATTTTGTTGTCTGAATTTTATAGGTAATTATACTCTTAAAGCATTTAACAATTTAGTGTTTTTGAATGAAATAATTTTAACCTGACTTGTTATCCCAAAGTTTTAAAGTTTGTAAAGTATCGGGCATGCCTATATTTCAAATGTAAGATGATACCCTATGTATTTTCACCTTCCAAATAGAAATAATTCCAATTTATTCTTCACTGGTTATTGTTTAGTAAATTAGCTGAAGGGATGTCATTTTTAAAGTCTAGGGTGGTCTCTACTGACTGATGGTAAGCATTTATTATGGGTAAAATTTGTATTATTTATCATTTTCTGATTAGTTTCAATACACAATAGAACAATAAATCTGTGCAGATTTTTTGGACTGGATTTGTTCTGTGTGATGATGTACTTTAATTAGGTACACAGAATGCTCTATAGCAAGTTATTTTCTCTCAAGGTATATTTTAAAACTGTACCACATTAAAAGAAATCCAAGGCAAAAAAGAGCTGTATAAAAGATATGTGCTCTATGCAGGCAAGCCTTTAAAGTAAAACTAATTTTCGTTTTGTATAATGGACCTTGCAATAGCCTTTTCAGTGCATAATTTTATACTATAATTTCATTTATAATTTTGAGAACATAACATGATCAAATATGTTTTAATGGAATTTTAATTAATTTTAATTAAACCTTTTCCAGTGCTGCATTTATAAGGTAAAGATTGGAATTCACATCTGTTTTGGCCAGATGTTAAATTAGAATTTGAATTTTCTTGAAAAACTATTCTTTTCACTATGAAAGATGATTTATAGTAAATAAATCATTTATGACTCATGGAAATCATTTTAAGTAATATATTAAAAATATATTCCACTGGAAAATAAAAAAGTGGTTAAAATTCACATTTATATTAAGCTGATATTAGTAGATATACAATAAAATCAAATAATATTAATGTCAGTAAAGATTTTTAAATATGAATTGGGCAAAATCCTTTTAGAATATTGCTTCTTTATCGGATGGTTCCACATAATTTAAAATGAAATTTTACTCATTCAGTTTAAGTATATAGAAACTGGATTTGCTAGTTTTAACTTGAGTCTGAGATGACATGAAGAAGTAAAACAGATTGCCAAGGGAAAGTAAGCTTTCTATTTCTTTTGTTATTTAATAAATTTTGCAAGGGAAATGTAGAATGATAATTTCTGAATTTAATTCCCATTAGTTAGAAAACAACAAATCTCTATGGAATCCTTAAAGATCTTTTTTTTTTTTTTTTTTTTTTTTTTTTTCCCCATTCTAGTTATTTTTTTTCTTATGGTTTCAGACTATGGTTTTCTTCATCATGTTTATTAGCAGGAAAGCCTTTGGAGAAAATATCATATTGCAGACCTCATTTTCAAGTATAGAAAACATTTGAAAGATATTGATATACTGGAAATCCTTTTAGGGAAGATACTGAAATAAATATACTGAGCATTATCATCAAATATGTCACTTTTTTCTGGTCTCTTATGTATTTTTTTCTTGAAAGGACCAGTATTATAGTGTGAAAAGCTAATACCTAAGGATTATAATAGCCACCATCAAAAATATTGTAACTATTATCTTAAATTAGGCACATTTGATTTGATTAGGTCCTAGGAGAATATTTAGCAATTTGGAAACTTTCATAGTAATTGCAACATTTTAAAATATATCTCTTGTAGTCTGTAGCCTGGTTGACTCCATTGTGTTCGGCTGGGATAAATCCTTCAGAATTAGTTGTCTTCTAAGAGAAATAAGCAGAAACTTAGGCCTTTACTTTTGGAGAATAAAATAGATTAAGTAGGAGTTCTTGTTCTGCCACAAGAAGAAACCTAAGCAGAATAATCTGTGAAATGCCCTTAATACTGCATAAGTGTATAGTCCTAACTGAAAGTTTTTGCTTCAGAACGATATATTTGAAATTGATAATTATAATATTTTAAATGAGCCTTTATGAAAAATAATAAAGGAAAATTAATACCTAGGACTTTTAGCAAATGCTGTAATTTAACACACATGAAAAAGTAACTTATCCTTATGTCTATTTTATGCATTGTGGTTTCTAGATACTGAACTGAAACTCTACCTGCCTCTTTTAATCCTAGGGAAAAAAATGGGTTGAGGTACTACAATATAAGCAATTGTTCCCACATCTAAACATTTTACAAGTGTAGTAAAACATCCTTTTTGAGGAAAAGAGTCCTTCTAACACAAAATTCATGTCTTGCTATCAGTATGCCAAGATCATGCTATGCAAATACTATACAGCTTATGCTACACGGCACAAAGCAAACCCTATAATTTCTTCTCCTCTAGCTTTGTCATCCTCAAGAAAAAGCTAAGTAGACAGTTAATAGCAGCTTTATATTGAAGATGATGTTCAGGAATGCAAGGTTCAGACATGGATCTTGCTCAGTCAAGTTTATTGCTCTGCCTTATACTTTGTTTAGGCAGACTTTGAAGCTACTTGAATTTGTGCTTCAGTGTCCTAGATTTTCATGACTGACAGCACTCATGGAATAATCAGAGTTTAGGAACACAACTTTCCTGTGCTTGAACTCTGGATATAACAGAAATTCCTACTGATTTTACATTAAAATTATCTAAATTCTGCATTTTCTTGTAACAGCATATTAGTACTACTTTTGAAAGGGGGAAAAAAATCAGAACCTCAACTTGGCAACTGAATATTTCTAATCTTAGACTGGAAAAGTATTATCATAGAGAACTCATGAGCATAGAACACATAATCACCTGGTCGAACAATTCTTTTCTTGATTTTAAGTTGTACTCACCAGGCAGCAGACAAGTAATGTAAGATTCTTTTTTCTAAATATTAATTTCTGATGAATATGTATACAGGTAGATACTGATAAATCTGTGGCCTAATTATAGCCTGAATTCTTAATTTTTCCATATCAAGCACAAGCTTCCAGCTTAGAAAAGTTTCTTGGACAAACAAAACAATCATATGGGTCTTTCACCTGGGAAATGTAGTATAATTCAAAGAGTGCAGGCTAAATCACATTCGCTGTCAGCTGTGCCACAGAATATTCTCTGGGAAAAAAAATCAGATTCAAATATATTGCTTGAAGCGGGAAGAAGGATAGTGGAAGAATCTGAAACTTACAATTTATAATACATAATAACAAGAAGATGAGAAGAAAAGATATAGTTAGATCCCTCAGTGCAAAGTTCTGATCTATTCTTTCTGATACAGGAGTACCTCATTAAAACTTGCTTAAAAAAAACAAACAAAAAAAAAAATTACTGTCCAGGATAAACTATAATTTTCTAGTGGGAGGTAAAAATAATCAGAAAATAAATCTCTCCTTCTTATTCTTTTGCTTTTTTTAAATCTACAGAAGGTATCAAAAATATGAACTCTAACACAATATAAAATCTGCTGCTCTGTGAGAAATGAAATGGAGATACTATGGTGCTATTCAAAGCTAGTATTGGGATATCCAGGTCTCTCCTAGATTAAGACTACCTTCCTGTTAAAATGAAGTGGATGTGATCACACTTTTGTGCATTTGCCTGTCAGTTAGTTCATCTTTTCTGTCAGATTTTGATTCTCTTTCTACTTTGATTCTCAAGTTTCAATCAGATTCATATCATGAAAATCTCAGAAGTATTCTTATAAACAGCATGGAAGTAACTCATGAAAATGACCCTGATATCATATCCTCAGAAGCTTCAAGATGAGATCAGCTGTATTATTAGACACTAAAAAAATGCATGAATTACGTTATGAATTACGCTTCCTATTTTCTAAAGTAACATGTTGTAAGGAATTTCTTAGAAATGGGATATAGGGTGGTACGTGCTGACCTCCATTTAGGATTTGCATATATCCATATTTGCTGTCATTGAAAGAGTAAGCGTAGAAGAAGCTAAAGCTAAATCACACATATTTCAACTAGCCCCCAGTTCCAACGTGCCTAATCTTTAACATAAGTGTCTGAGGTTCCTAAGGCCCTTTCGAATATACTGCTGCTTTCCTCATTAGGGACAGAAGGTTTTAATTTCAAGTAAAGGGAATCCACTGACAAGGAGGTCATGTAGGTTGCTGACAGTGCTGCACTGATTCATCCACAGCTCTAGCTTTCTGTTCTAATCATCTTTGTTGGTAAACTTGATAGTATATAGAGAATTCCTTTTTTCCTACAGATTATCTTTTTAAGGCTATCTATCCCATGCAAAACTTCCACAAATGCTACAGTGTCTTTTCTCTGGCCAAAATCTTGAGGACAGCCAAAGAAAGCATTTTCTCTCAGTACACAGAGGAACAGGATCATTTATTCACCTTTCTGCTGACGTTGCCCCATACTATCTAAGTTAGTATGGAGCAATGCTCAGAGCTATTTTCATACTCCTTCCATGCCAGACAGGTGGCTTAAATACGGGGAGTCAATGGGAGCAAGCTAGAATAGAACAGGGAAAGATAAAACAAAAAAAAAATTATAGAGAAACGGGTTCCTGTTTCACATCTGCCACAAATTCCCTGGGAAGCATTGTCAAAAAGTCCTGCATTTTCTATGCCTCACTTCCCTTTACACTGCAAATAGTAATATCTCCTCCTACCTTTTTCTTTCTTGTCAGTTTAGATGTAGTGATACAGGGATTTCAAGCTAATACCTTAATAAGGCCAGAGTAAATGCATTTACTCAGAAGTCATGACAAATGATATAGTTGCTTTGCATTTCCATGGTAGTCTTCAAATGAGAATTGTGTTATCAGAGGTGAATTTCGTTCAAGGAGTCACCAGTGGGAAACTTCTTTTCCATTCATGACTCATTCCGTAGAAACGTACTCTGAATGTCAAGCTTGAATGTGGGTATTTTGTAAAAAAGCAGCAAAAATCCAACAGCAGGCAGTGAGCGTGTACATTACTTTGCCTACACATCGTTATCCAGGATCTCCAAGAATTCCTTCTGTGGCTAGCAGGCTCCCTTTGGCAGAAACTGCCACTTCGGGTCCTCTTTCTGCTCCCTGTGGTAGAGGCAACTTGGGTAGGATCAAGTGTATCTAACATGTTAGGTATTGCAGCTGTCACTAGAATTCCATAAGCTTCATTCCCAAAGACATTTGTTTTATTTTCAGTACATTTTATTCTGATGGTAGCTGAGCATAGATCCTTTTGCAATTTTTGGCTGTTCTTTAAGGGACTTCTTAGATTTTTATAAAGAATCTTTTAATTCACGTACGTGGATAACTAGAAATCTGGAACTTTGTAGTGTCCTGTATTTGGTTGTTCATTCACTTTTTAAATGTATTTTTCTGTGCAACACTTAAAATAGGTGTAAACTAGATGCTTCAAAAAAAAAGTATCAAATCTTCATGTAAATAAATAGCCGGTTGGATCTGAATATAAATGTACTTTAAGTCTGTTGAAAAGCGAAAATCTTTATACCGATACATACATTGACTTTGAGTAGGAAAATTCGTATAACTAGGAGTTCTCGTTGTTTGAGGTGAAACAACCTTCTTGCAGGCCAAAGGCTTGCATGATTAAATGCAAAATGTTTTCCACAACTGCTGATTTCAGAGCTCTCTGAGTGATGCTTCAAGGTCTGATAATAATACTCTGTGTTAGGTCTGACCTAGCAGTTATAGGAGTCAAAATCCTGGGGTTTTTTGCAATTATAAGTTTTGCAATTACAGTTATAGATGCAGCTTATTACTAATACTCAAAATGCAATAAAAAGGGGAAAATAAATATTTAGATATTAAAAACTAGTCTTACAGTGCTTCTACAATTTTTTTACATACTAAGAAAAACTCCTTAGTCCTTCTCTGTATATCTGTGTGACTTCTTGGGATTTTCAGAATAGTTCTTAATAGCCATTCTAATAATGTATTAGAAAACAATTAACAAAATCTCTTGTTTGCTTGCTATTTTCAAGAGTTTGCATCTGCAGAAGCATTTATGAGAATGTCCTGAACAACACCTCTTGCTACAGCTCAGACTATTAAACAATATGTTCAATAACCAGCAGAGTGGAAAATAGGGCTCATCTTTCATTCTAAAGATAGTATTTCCATAAGGCTGAAAAGACACTGTAAAATATCACAGCAATTAAAGAGGATCCAGCTTTCTTTTTGTCTTTCTCATTGAAGAAGCTTTGCCGGTACTTCTCATTTAATATATAGTCACTACCCTATTGCAACACTTTAGTACATAAATTGCACTTAATATAGAAAGAATCCTTTAGAAGTATTTTAAACAGTTCTACCTCCAGGGTGTTCTAAGTCACATCTTTTTGCTGATGTGAACATTAATCCTTTACACTTGAAAAGCTAGGGAGGAGAAAATCTCTCTTTAGTGTGTTTCCTTCACCTCTACCAGCAAAAAATCTTTAGCAAAAGAATTTCCAGTATCACAGAAGGATCAAACTACAGAAAAAAAAACTATAGAAGATGCAAAAAAAAAGTTCTAGAAGTCTATTTCTCCATTCAGTATGTTATTTTACATGTTTATCAAACTTTTCCTGTTATAATCAACTCTTCCTTGGGCATTCTGCTTGGAGTAGTCTATCTCATCCTTCCTATGAGTTGTGTTGAGTCTGTTTGGTCAGCAATAGATGTGATATTACTTTGTCAAATTATTGTTAAAATATAAAAAATGTCTTTTTATATTTTTATTTGATAGGTAGTTTAAAACTGCACATTGGGTATCCTGAAGAGGACATTGTTTCCTTTATGAGTGACATGAATTAAAAAAACATAATTGTTTTTAAATGTTTTATGTTCTTTTTCCTGATATACTGAGAAGAGTATATTTTTATGTAACTATTCTACAGTAAAGAAAAGAAAACATAATGTTGGATTTATTTATTTATTTATTTACATTTCAATATATAAAGTAGGGATAAAAGTCCAGATTTCTGCTGCTGTCTAACCACGGACTTGTTCAAAGGTGGTTAGATAACTTCCATTTTAGTGAATTCCAATTAGAGATGCAACAAGGAGTTTAGCAGAGAAAAAAGATTCTGGTAAATTTAAGTACCCTTGTTGTCTAAAAAGCTGTTGCCAGGCTATGTTTTTGCCCCTTCTCAGAACTGTAGAGGCTAGATATAAAAGCAAACTGCTTTTCCTGAAACCACTGTTGCTTGCAATTTTTCTCAGTCAAGTTTGATATCTCTACAGAGCTGTGGAGGAAAACTGCAGCTATTTTAAATACGCTCTTGAGGACATTGTGTCTGTCTCAGTTCTGGTCTGCTCTTGGAACTAAAGTATGAATCTCTTTCTAAATTTTTTATACAATTTCAGATTTATCTTTTGTATTTTATATTTTCTAAAAACATAGTGAAGTGCAGATACTAAATAAATGTTTTGATTACTTTTTAATTTAAAATCAGAAACATCAACTCCTATAGCAGTAAGGTTACAGAAAAAAAAATAACCATCTGTAATTACCATCTGTAATTAGGCTTAGTTTGGGTCTTCTGTTAATCAAAATTAATTTGCAACTCCTTAAAGAGCACTGATATTTTCCACTTAATTTGGTTCAGAAAAAAAATAGTACAATTGGGTGCCAGATGAATTAGTTGAAGAACATATTGTTATTTTAGCAACATTTGTTAAAAAATAGATATTTCAGAAAATAAATGGAGAAGTTTCACTACAGTGTTTTGTATGTACGGTTGGAACATATACAAAGATAAATCACATGATGTGATCAGTTGGTTATGATAGATTATAATCTTCAAGCTTCAAAAAAGATTCTTGCCCGTTCAGATGACATTTTACCCTTAAGATACAGATACAATGGTCTTCTGTTCACGCTGCTTAACACAAGGTAGTAGGTAATAATGTTTCCACCATCTCTGGCAGAGTTTAACATAGAGCAGTCCTTCATGTTCATAAATGTCAGACACTAGCTTGGACAGCACTTCAACAGCCTATTTGCCATAAGTGGTGTTGGCAGGGTAGCATCTACAAACCGAAGCTATCAGGATGACATGGGCAGTTTTCACAGCAGCTGTAATAAGTAATTTAGTAGGTGTGATAAATAGTCCAGCTTCTCCTGAGCTCAGCATAAAGGATTCTTTACTTTACGAAAGTCTCTTGGAATTGCTCATTTCATGTGTCCCAAAATACAAATGACATTTTGACTAACCAGCAAAAAAAAATGGTTCTTATAGAAATTAAAAATATTCGTGGCTGTTTTAGTAAATACAGAAATTCTTACGTTAAGTGTGATGGTGGTCCAAAACACAGAGTTAAGTGAAAGTATAATTTGCTCTACCTGTTTAAATTATAAGCACTAGAATTAAACTGTCATAAACTAGTGACACTGGGATTTTTTCCAGGAAGATGTGCAAAAGTTCTAGCTGATGCTCAACAACTGCAAGAAAAACACATAGACTGTACTATAGAGCTATTATAAAATTTCAGGCATAAATTTACATCTTCAGCTCTTTTCAGTATTACACTGACATTTTCTAGCTTCAGTATGTTTGTCATTGTTCAATTGTATGGCAAAATTGACACCAAATCTAGCTCTCACTTCCCAGAGCTAAATCAGCATATTGAGAATTATTATGAGCTTTTCTGTCTTTTATTGTTAACTCTAAATGTTATTCTGAAGTTGTGCAGAATGAAGAGAAAGACAAATAGAGTCAGACGAAAAGGGGATGATATTTGGGTGAAGAAACAAGACAAATTTAAGGTATAGAAAATAATTTAATCAAACATGACGATTTTAATTTTTTCATAGCAAAATCTTCCTTCTACAATAGTATAACAAAATAGTTGCTATTACATATTGTGTGTGTGTGTTTGTAAATTCATATTGCTTCTCTACTTTTCAAATTAAGGTCATTATGCATTGAACACTCTAAAAACAACCCGGACATTTTTAAGTAGGGAAAGCCTTATGGATTTCTTTCACCTTGAGAGCTTCATACTGCTGCAGTTGCGTACTTATTTTTATATATTAACCATCCGTTTCCAGATGGCCTCTTGTTCAGGCCGTAGTGTGAATTTAGGAGCTGCAGTGCTACTTGGGGCTTCCAATGTTCTAAACTGCAGCTTGTCATGCTCTGCACAAAGGCAAGTCTTAAACGTTTGTGACCTTTTTTGCTTATCCTGTGGGAAAAAAAGGATCCATACAATTCTTTGCTGTGGAGTTTTACCAGCTGTACTCTTAGCTAAACTGCCTCATAGATAAGACCAAGTAGTTATTGCCATCACAAGATTTAATCCACCTGACTGAAAGCTGACATCTAAAGGTAGGCTGCATGTCTCTACCAAAGTAAGGTTCCTGCATTTGGTAATGATTCGTCTGCCCTGGAACAAATGCCTAATTCTGGTGTAAATCTGGAAGGCAGTGTAGATGTCTAAGCCCTTGACCAGAGCAATTTCACCTATTGAACACTTTGTGTGCGTGTCTGCTCGCCTCTCTGTTGCTCTTATTTGAAAAACATTGGAAGGAAAATGCGAATGACACATTAAACAATTTTTCCCTCTCCTCATTTTGATGCTTCCCTGTACACTTTATTCTTCATAATTGCAAAAAAAAAAAAAAAAAAAAAAAAAAAATCCCTTTCCACAAAAAGAAATTCATAGCCTGGATAATGAGACAAGATCGAAGCTGGTACTGGTCACTTAAGGAACTGAAGCATGAGTGAAAAGTCCTGTTTTATATAAATTTGAAAAATAATATTTGTGGAAGCAAATGTGATGATGTTTGCTAAGTACCTATCTCCAGACTTTTTCAAACCACACTCACAAAAAATCCTGCCCTGTTTTTCTCTCTCTACTGCTCTTTTCTCTTTTACTACCTCTAATACATGGACTGAGGTTGACATTTTTGCATCTACATGCACCGGGGAGGCAAGGTAGAGACATTTCTACATGTTACAGCTAAGGCAGTCACTCAAAAGATGTAAATGTAAATAAGGTAGACTATCCAAGGTACACGGTGGTTTCTGAAGTATGGACAATGTGAATCACTGTCAAACACTGAGGTATCTAAAGAACTTTAGAAGTCTGCTTCTATTCAGAAGACTCAGATTTCAAGTTGTCTAATCCAACAAAGGGCAAAATGTTCAGGTTGTCTGAGTCCTCTGAATGCTGAATACTTCCTGTGTATGCTCAATCCTGTATATGCTGAATACTTACTTATACATCTTCATTTCTACTGTGTAGAAATGAATTCTGAAAGACCTTTAAACACATTGCTTAAAGTAGTTTGTGAAGAACTCATAAAAATTCATCTTAGCAATCAGGTATTTCCTTTAGTTGCCAGATATTTATGAATAGATAATTAAAGCTTTTTACTGTGCAGTATAGAGAACTCTAAGTTATGCTTTTAAACTTTTAGAGAGGAGCCAGCACGAGTGGTTAAGGATCCAAAGAGTCTCCTTCTAAACATTTGAATTCCTCTGTTAATATTATCACCAAAGAATGGTACCAATTATCGTGTCCATGAAGTATTTCAAGTATTCTCGTTTCAAACTCGGTTTTCCTGTAGACTTCTGTGCTCCATTCAAAACTAACAGCTCAATTATACCTCTTTTCAAACAGAGTAATTAAGAAGTGTGCCAAAGAAATGTGCGAGCTAGATCTCTCATGTCTCTTGCAATCCTCTTCATGAAGCAAGACCTGCAAAAATTCTTCAAAATCATATGTAGTATTATTTTCAAGGAGCTCCTATTGGTGCATAAAATAGGAGAGCATAGCTCTTTCCAGTCACTTTCTGTCTGAAACCGTCAGCTGCAATAGCAGTGCCAGTCGCCACATACCTTCGGTTTGGCTGCTTATGATGCAGCTGTCTTGTATACATTTTAAAGACAGAGTGCGTCTGTTCCTGTGCCTTCTGTGCGTTGCTACGGAAGCTCCTGTCTTTGCCCAAGGCAACAAAGAAAGAGTGTAATTTATCAAAACTAATTAATCCACAAACTGAATGAAGAGTCACCAAAATAGTCTTGGAATTCTAGTAGTTCTGGAAGATGGTTAGTTACTAGTCAGGAACTACATATACAGATGTGGTAGAAACAGAAACAAAATGTTTGCAAACAAATAAAAAATTTTCACTATAGCCCTGAATAATAAGGGATCTAAATTTTAGTCACCAGTCCTAGAAAAGCCTGAGAGAGGCCCTTTAAACAATATAGAGAAAGGATTCATTCCATAATATATGATTAATGACAGCCATCATGATGAATAATCAGCTTCAGTTGTAGTCAACAAGAAATATTCCAGATAGGACTTAGCTTTCTGAAAATAAAGCACTTTCTTCCAGATGGGATTCATAGCTCCAGTATTCCTCACCACAGAAAATAATCTGTGACTTCATCTTTCAAATGATAGGCAGAGGTTTGAAATAAGTGCTTTCTTCTTATCTCACAGGTCAGGGGATACTGCACTCATACAGTCGAATTATTTGAACTGATTTAAACCTTCATTTTTTGCTTTCTGGGATGAAAGGTCCTGCTAGCACATTTACCAGATGTGAGAGAAAAGAAGTAACTTGTGCTAGTTTTATTTCAGGTTTTTTGTTTTACTGATCAGTTATTATTTAATATAAAAGCTGATATATTAATGAGGTTAAGTACTAGAACTGTCTGACTGAGCATCATAATCAGTAGGCTGGAAAGCCATGATAATTTGCACGCTCTTTTTTGGTTCTGTTAATCTTTAGTTATTTACACAATGTAAAAAGAGGCTGAAATTCTCACTGCTTGCCCCTGCTCACAGTAATATTATCCTGTAGAGTACATCATCCTGGAGTCTTCAGAGAATTACCAGGAAAGTGGGGAGACTAATTCATTTCAAGCAAAGAAAATAATTGAACCCTGGTTTATGACATCTAACATTCCTTGAGGTGTGTTTTAACAGAAAACCTGATCTTCTACATCTGTTCAGAACACACCAGATTGCCTCAAGCAACTCAGGTTGATGAACAACTATTTTATTCATTTTAACAGGACTTATAGAAGAGATAGGTGCAAAACTGTAAACACTGAGGGACATCCGGACATGCTTGGAATAGCAATGTCTTAAAGAGCCTGGGAATCTCTGGATATTATACGTGTCCTTGCAGAGATGAAATAGCATCTCTGCAGAATGAGAATAGACTCACGGCTTATGCAGAGAAAAGTCCTCTGAATATTTACAGAACAGCTATGCAGCATCTGTCCAGCAGGAAAGATCCAGGGCATACTGCACGTTAACCACGGGCTGGCTGGGCCACTCTCATGCTGGAGCCTCGCGAGTGGGGCTGCAGGGGTCAGGCGTGAAGAACTGGAACTGCCCATACGGAACGGCCCAAGGAACCACCATATGAAACCTGACTTCTGAAGTGCTTCCCAGGCAAGGGCACTTAAAGCTCCCAAGAACATTAGGCACACCAAATTAGCTAGGCAAGGCTTCTTTATCTTTTATTCTGGGAGACTAAATTGCCTTTTAATGAAGCAGTAGGTATAAGTCAGCCCAAAATTAGTGTAATAACTGGTTATGTGCAATAAATGACTACGCACTGATTAAACTTTAATACTAATGATCCAAACTCACAGATCTCTGAATCTGGGTTAGAAGAATCTTTAGAATTTTTTGTGTTCTAGATTTCCTAAACTCTTTGTTAGATTGGACGGAGGTCATATAATATGACAGAGGTAACTACAAAAATATGCATAGAAGTGGAATAGAATCAGGATTTTCTAGTGCATCCAGGATTTAGTACAAGTACTTTCAAGAAGCTATCAAAGACTCTTACTGTATTCCTCCTAGCTGGTACAGAAATCTTTAAATGACAGCAATGCTTTAGTAAAAGTATTTTTCTTCCCATGATGCTCTAAAGATGAATGAGGCTGACTTTGTTAGGGAAAATAATATTTTCTGGTTTTGTTAGCCCAGTTGATGTAGCTGGACCCTCCCTCCCCCCCTGCCACACGCATATTGTCAGAGGGTGGAACTTGAGGCAGTTTTGCTTAATTATTTCAAAATCAAAGAGGAAACCATTATCTATTTTCAGTTAATTTTAAGTAAAGAAAACATTCCCTTAATGGGATCCAGAAATTGTTGCGGGTTCTAAATCCAGCCCAATGACTTACCTGAAGGGTTTTTTTCCCCTGAAATATTGCATAACATAGATAATTAAACAATTCTTTTTAGCTAGGTGTCTAATATCAGAGAAGATGGTAGAAGCATTTTTAATACACTATACATTAATTGCTGCCACTTTGATACACATCAAACAGAAGATGAGTCCAATTAATTTATGTGTTTTTGCTTTGATCTATACCGTGAGCAAATTTGGTTGCTATATTTCTACTCCCAAAGTAAATGCTTTTAACTGTTTTGTGTACAGCATCCTGAATAATATTAATATGTTCAATTATTACAGATAGACTATTCTGATTTCCAAAATGCTAGCAATATGTTGAAAAGCGCTATTAGAATTGGTAGCTGTAGCTACGTAACATTGGATATTCTTAAATAGAGCTATAAACATTAATTAGTCCAATTAATATACAAAGAAAAAGTATACCAATTTGATTAGATTATAAACTGTAGCTCATAAGTGAATAACAAAAATAGGAATCACAGAGATTGTAAGAACAATAAAAAATTAAATAATGGTATATTTGAAACAAATCCTTAGTAAGTAAAAAAAGGATTTAGCTCTTGTATGTCCTAAAAATGCTCTCTTTATCCTCACTCTAGTAAACAAGAAACTTAGAATCCAGATATCTTGTCTAGCAAAATTCATAATATCAAGTGATATCTATTCTCCTAAGGACATTCAGGAAATAATTCCCTAGAAAATAAATCTTACTTGGTTTCCAAGACTTTGTTAGCTAACTTTTGGAGAAATGAAATAAATTTGAGGAACATGAGAAACATATTTTTAAATAAAATAATTAAATTATTATATTAAAAGTGCTCATATATTTTAGATATTACACCTAAGTATACAGCTACTTCATAATTAATGTTGTTTTAAACTGAATTAATTATTTAGTGATTTAATTAATTAAATCCATGAAGCAAATTAATGTTCAACCTCTACAAATTAATACTTTGCTCCCAAATACTGAAGGAAGGTGTACGACTTAGAACTTCTACTTTATATCACTTCTAGGAGCATTTGGAGGAAATTTTCACATCAGGAGTAATGAACCCATACATGCTCTGTGACTGAGCATGCAAGGACCATGACATATTATTTAAGGAGATATCTGGATCTAACTGCGATCTGTAAGGTGAGTAGGCTTTTACCATGTAATTCTCATTCTCCTCCAACCTGTGACTGAACTATTTCTTTGAGGTTGATTTGGTGAAAGACAGACACTTTTAGGTCACTGACATTAGTTTGGTTGAACTGATGAAGAAAATATTTTTTAAGAAATAAAAATGATGGAAAGGACTAGCATTACAGATATTGCTACTTTTGTGTTTATTAGGCTTTAAACTATATTTCGTACACTGAGTCAAACCAAATTTAAGTTTTTTGAGATCTTGGGGGCCAGGATCTTGACTTGAGCATTATTGCAGAATGTATTGAAACACTGAAATACATCTTACTGAATACAAAGAGATTACGAAAATTATTTTCACAAAAATGGGAGTATAAGAACTGCCTTTTAAATTCCCAGTAATTATAAAAACAGATCAGAGGAAATCGTTCCTCTCATTGTAGTGTTTTTGTTTCCTTGAGTCAACAAGTTCCCCACAGTCAGATTCTAAAAGGATGAATTCATTAACAAACTCTTCTTCCAGCTTTTATTTTTTTCATTTGTGGATAAGTTTTTAACTATTCTTTGTTCATTCCTTATACAACCACAAAGCATGGTTTTGTAGCACAGGGCATTGCCTTTGTGTGACTCTACTCACTGTGCAATCACACCGTAACAGCTTAGTTTGGCTAGCTGGTCATTTGAGAGAGAAAGCGGAGGCTGGAAACTTTTTTCTTTGCTTTGCTTTCTTTCTCTCCTTTTTTCCTTTTTTCAGGAATGCTGTTCTTGGAGCAATGACTTACTGTGACTAGTTTCTTCTTTTTTTTTCTTAAAATCAAAGACAATGCAAAACAAAGAAAGAAAATCCCAAATGGTCAAGCTAAAAAAGTTCCTTAAAGAAAGAAAAGAATGAAGTACAGGAAGATAAAGTAATGTAATTTTAGAAAGAAAAACTTTGTGTTAAGTGTCTTGATCCTTAGGTATATAGAAGTGATTAAACAACACACTGTCTGTTTGTCGCTCAGGATAATTGATAGCTATTCCCACCATGCATACAAGCATAAATATTGGTGCATGAGAGCTTATTTCAGAAAGCCATGCAGAGACAGTAGGAATAAATTTATTTGAAGTAGACTTGTTATATGAAGACAAAGTAGGAGTTGAGCTGTAGATTCACTTTCTACAAACTGGACCATCTATTTTATTCTTTTCTTTCTTTCCTTTTTATTTTTTTGATAAAATGTAATATTAGCTATATTAAGTCATTGCTATTTTTCTTTATTTCCTGGTGTGTTGCATACGGCTTTCTCGGCTAACGACCTGGGATACTAAAACCTATTTTGGTGATGTTTGGTTTGCCCTGTAACACATCTGTACTCTATCTTCTATTTTGATTACTCATAAGACTTTCTTTGAAAGCTGATATATTCTCACTGATGTCAGGACTTAATATTCTGAATAACTCACAGGAAAAACTTTAGAACAGATTTTTCCAGAAGCTATTAATTTTAAAACTTTGTAGGTTGCAGGTTGTACGTAAGTTTTTGTATATATGTGATCAAAATGTTTGCTCATAAGGTGTATGAATTTGAGGTGGCCCATTTACATGAAATATACCATTTCTAATAGAAAAACATAAAGTCTCAAATGAAACTCTACATTCATATTTTGTCTCTTCAAGTGACAAATTCATTTGTTCATTTTCAATGTTAAAGCATTTAATAAAATAAAACAAGAAAGAAAACATAGAATTGCCTCTAATTCAACCTTAAAAAAAGGAAATCTGTTTTATCTATTCTTAACAACCTAATTAAAATAATGTGTAATTAGTGAACATATTTCATTATCATGACCTGTTTTTTCTGGGTACAATCTAGTTTTACTGTATTTTTCCAGTGCCTTCTGGCTAATTTTTTAAATGATACAAATTAGCTGTTCTTGTCAGTATACCAAAAATGCAGCCCAAGAAAATGTTTCATGAAAAAATGAATATTTTCTACGCAACGAGCAGTAGATTTCCCGTATTTGAAGTTCTCACAAAGAGTATGTATGTTGCATTCTTAGAGTATTCTATGGGGAAACGTAGCAAACAAAGGTAAAAAAAAATACTGTGTAGATCTCTCTTAAGTTCTAATCATACACTATCAGGTGTACAGTAGAGAAACACAGGTGCTAGTATTTCGATCAGCTTCTGGTAACCAGTGTGAAACAAATTGTTTTAAGGGATCCATTTGAAAATTATGTTCTGTCTTGACTTGAATTCCTGCATTCTTTCCTGAAATCCAATTTTTGATCTTTCTTTTTAAAACATAGTAGTGGCTAGTTGCTTGGGGAAAAGAAAATTCTATTTCTGTGGTCAGAGCATTAGAAAGGATGACGAATCCTTGCCTTGACTCTCCAGTCTCTATCTTCTATTTTGCTGATGAACTGTCAGGACACTGCCTGAGGGAATGATAATGTAGGAATCTTTTTGCACCTTTTAAGTTTTTCCACTAGTGAATATACACTAGACTGGAGCAAAACTAAACATGAAAACTGATATCAAACCATCCACATAGGAAGGAAGAGCCCTGAACTCCCATTTACACCATAATGGAGAATTAACGTAAAATATTACAGCAGTTATTATTATACAAAATGAAGCTCAAGACTTTGTCTGCAGCATGAATAGTCTAACAAATGGCTGAAAAAACAATTCTCATTCTTGAACTTTTGTTCAATAAGTGTATAATTATTTTCCACCTTGTGAAATGGCTTCAGCAAGTCAGAGAGTGCCCAGCACCTAGATAGCTTAGTTACTGTGCTAAGAATTTGGAAATATGGGTTTAATACCTCTCAGTTGGTGCAGGGAACTGAACCTAATTCTCATGTATCATGAGTCACTGGGCCAATCTGACCAGTGGCCCAAATTCCCCTCCCGAGGATGGGAACTTTGGTGAGTTTTAGAAATGCCTTCTGGAGAGTCATGGGCTTGAGCAGGGTGCTTGTACCTTCCCATACCAAGGAATAAATGTTCACAGGAATTTTCAAAGGCAGAATTTTAAGCAGTAGAGAAACTGTAATACTGAAAACTTGGTCAGGGTCAAGCATAAAAAAGTACATTTAGGACCCATTAAGAAAGTGTGTTTGTTTAGGACACATGTAGATGGCACAAAGACATCAACATCTACTGGTAACCTCAGTCCCTATGAATATCTCAATAAATTTGTTTACTCACTCACTTTTTCTTTATTTTTTTTTCCTTTTTCCTTTTTTTTTTTTTTTATCTCCTTCCCCCTGCCCCTTAGGGAAAAGTAACTCTGTCACCTTTATGGGCTACACAACTCTCAAAAACCTTATTAGCAGAGATTTAGTTCAGCTGTGTTTTAAAATCCTGCAGGGAAGAAAGGAGATAGGATAGGTTGTGGGAATTTCAAATGGTTGAAGAGGAACATTTGAGGTGACCTGTCTCTTCTATTATTTCACCTTTTTCTTTATTTTTATTTAATAATTATTGTGAGAGTGATTTTTGGAGAAATTATTGCAAGATTTTAGGAAGCAGAAGCCATTAAAAATATTTATGAGATTAAAACAAGGATGACCGATTATTGTTATCAAATCAACATTAATGTGCAAAATGGACACTATACTTCTAAGGAATCAAAATCCATGCTTAATGGCACCGTACAAGCACACTTGGATCTCAATATCTTAGCAGGGTAAAGCAGTTTGTTAAAATTCTTGTGTGGAGCAAAAAGGTCATTTTATCAAAAATTTGGGAAATAAAAGTGAGGATAAGAGGTGAAAGTTTCAAGGTGAGTGAGGTATTCAAGAATCTAAGGCCAAAGAAGCTATAATTTCTGGTTAAATGCCTTATCTAAGTCTAGTTGTCTTTTTATGTTTGGGTCATATTCATCCCTCAAGCAGAGCCGCTGAAGCAGCAGATGAACTTGATTCTTTCAATCTCATCCAATTGACCCTGCTAGGTAACCCTATTTTTTGAAGCTATTCTTTTGATGTAAACTGACTTCTTCTTAGCAGAAAGTATTAAATCATCACAGCCAAATTATTCTTATAAAAACGTAATAATAGTATAAATGTGAAATAAAACATGATAAAAATCCTATTATTGTTAAAATACAGTCCTACTTCACAGATTTCCATTTTAATTTATTTCGATTGCACAGTTTTGCTCTTACCCCCTAAAGCTTATTTTGCTATGTAAAGCTGATGTAAAATCTAGCTCTCTCTTCCGTTTCTACAGCAATACATATACTTTCATACAGCAGTCTATAACTCCCAAAAATATGCAAGAAAAAAGAGCTGGTGAAGAATATCAGGACAATATCAAGAGTATGCACTTCATTCTGAAACATATAATTGTATCTAACCACAAGAAATGGATGCAAAGTACACTATCCTATGACACACTGAGGTGGAATTCCAAAGAAAGAAGAAAGCTATTAAATAGACATTCAGTACTGCATAATTATTTGAAAGATTGGTGCAAGATTGTATTCAGAAAGCACTGGAATCAGTAGGAAGCCTGTATTAAATACTCTAAATCTAATATTTCAATAAGTAATTGGCAAAGTAAGATTTTTCATTTTTATGGCTGCTTGCACCTGCTGCTCTCTCTTGAATACTAGTGATGCTATGAGTGGTTACTAAGGAAACACAGATTCTTGTATTTAATTAGAACTTGTCAGGTAAAGCTCTTTAGGTTATTTGACTGTTTTGTGGAAAAAAAATCTTTCAAAATAATGTAGCTGAAAATCAGTCTTCACATACCTTATTACTGATAAAAGGTGTTAAACTGATTTTAAATAGCTTATAGTACTTCTGTCTCATTCTTTTACTTAAAAAGAATAGCCACATATATAAAACTAAGAGAGTGAGTAAATGTAAAAGTAAAAATGAAAATGGTCCCTCCTCATTCATCCTGTATTCTGCAGTTTTGTTTTAGAATGGAATTTAAATATATCTGAAGTTATATTCGAGGTCCATATAGTATTCTTGTCTGTTGTAACTTCTGTCACAGCTGTAAAGGAATTTGCTTATAACTCCATTTCATGTAACTATTTCACATTTCACTGATAGCTCAGACTCCAAGATTTCATCATGAATGAGTCTGTCACATTGAATAAAATTTCCAAAGGAATAATTCTACGGCAGCAAAATTCTTATCTTTCAGATGTATCTATTCTCTTCTTTCCGTGGTAGGGAAAGATCTATATGCTGAAAGAAAAGTGGCCTGAACGATTTCACTCTATGAGAAGCTACTGAAAACTGCTTAGAGTTTGCAGAGCTGGATGAAAACCCATAGATAGGGAACTGTAGGCAGACACCAGCCCTGCAAAGAAACTGTTAATCTTATGCTGAAAAAGGAGAGGGGAATAGTGTTCTTAGAATTCAGAATGAATTAAGATTTTTCATGCCAGTTCTATATGTTATGCATGCCTCAGGTAAGCCTCAGATAAACAAACAAACAAAAAAAGAATCCTAACTTTCATGCATTTGGACCCTATACTTTCTTTTTGACACTACTCATTTTCTTCTGCTGAAATAAACTTTTTAGAAGTGATTCTTCCATTCTGTTTCTGGTAGTTTTTTGGTGTTTCCTGTTTGTTTTCTTCTCTGTTGTTTCTTCCTGTTTTTATTCCCTTACCTGCACACTTCTCCGTTCTTATCTCATGGTTGTACAGCCAATATTCTCTCCGCTTGTCTGAATTTTTCTGAGCTAATCTCATGTTCCTTTCATCAAATGTTCTCTTTTAAATTTCCCTTGACTCTTTCATTCTCTTTTGCTGCCTTCTCTTGCCTTCACTCCTCTTCCTGCTAAGCCTATTAGGAATACTGAAGCAGTTGTTGTTTAAGATCTGGCAGCATGAGAATATGATAATATGGGTTAGGATGCAAAGAATACTACACCAGTTGGGAAAAAATAGGAAGAATTTAATTAAGACAGAATATGGATAAGTAAGCAGAATGCAGATAAGTAAATTACTGTAGCTGAATTCCAGCTCTGTTTACGCCTTTAATTTTACCAGAGATGATATGAAGATTTTAATGATTGTAAATGGTTAAGTTAAACTAGACTTCTATTTATCGGACTCCTGCCACATACTAGCTGCATGTGTTGTCATTATACATTAGTGAATTGGTAACACTGGTGAAAGCCTTCTAGATGCTGACCCAGGACTGATGGTGAGGGGCTAGTTGCCCATGGTAATCACTATCAATATCTTTTCTTGCAATATATGCATAATTTCTGGCTATATTCTAGCCAAAGATCTATCAAGGACAGTCCTAATTACCATTTGCCTGGTTCCTTGACATAGTGGAGCTGCTGGTGGTCTAACGGTGCTGAAAATATGTAATAATTTTGAAAAACCTTAGCAACGACAGTTTTAGAACAGAGTCTGGTCCAATGGTGGTAAGTAACTCAGAATTTTTCTGAGTGCAAGGATTTGGACTGTGCAATACTGATATTTTTAAAACTGGAATTCTGGTATAAGTTGGGATGTAACTTTACCTATCTAATATTCTAATTTAAAAAGAACTAAAACAACAACAGAAAAAACTATAAATTCAGAAATGATATGGTTTTCAGATTCCTATGGATGTAAGTGGAAATTTATATGTTTTCTAAAACTTCTGTGGTTTATTTAAAGACTAAACTGTTTATCATTCAGACATCATATGAAGTTTTACTCAGCTTGTTTTTTTTTTCTTCTTTTCTTTTTTAAGGTACTTTTACCTGTTAAACTAAAGAATACTATGTAAATTCTCATAATCATTGCAATGATGATATCATAGTCTCTTACTTGTGCTTTTGCCATAAAGAGATTATTTAGGATTTAATATGATTGATGCACTCAATTTTTACAAATTTTAGCTTGATATATTTATTGTTGTTTTTTGTTTGTAACCTCTGTTAAACAGGCAATATTTTAAAATGCTTAATAACTATACTAAGAAGTCTAGCGATGTTTAGGCAGCCTAAATGCCTTTGAAATTGATCTCAGACAGTTGGAAGTATATGGGAATTTGTTGAATAAAAATAATAACTGAGAGAATAAGAACTCTGGGCTAGAAGTATTAACCAAATTCCTTATGGTGCTTACTGTGTATAAATCAAATAATGGTCATCAACAGCTCAAAAACTGTTCAGAAAGGACAATTTAGTCACTCATAAGTGACTTTTACATCCACTTGAGGCCAGCAGATTACTGACTATGTGTGGTAACACGAACAACTTCTAACAATAATAAAAAAAAAAACTCTCAGAATTTGACATCCCGCTCTCTTCATTTATTTCAATAAACATGTGGTTTAGTACCATCACAGCTGAAGGGTCCTACTGCAGATACAAAGAAGTGAATTAGAGTCTTGCTTGAGATTCATAGACAAAGCTGCTTCTCCCAACTCTGTCCTAGTGACCAATCCAGCTCTCAGTTTGCAATCTTTGGTTTCTGCCAACGAATAAAGGCAACGGAATGAAGTGCTTATCACGTTCCTCCTCAGCCTCCCCTTAAGAGAGTTTACTAGGCAGGATTGGGTAGAACTTCGAACGCTTGGTTTTCTAGCTTATTAATGTAATGTACCTTTTGCCACAGTCCCAAATACATAGGTATCTAATATCATGACCATAGAGTAAGAGTAAAATATTAGAGCTTTTGTTATGACTCTCTCTAAAGAGAAATGATTTGATCTAGGTGGCTACTTATGCAGTAGATAGATCGATATTTCTGTGATGCCAAACACATACAATTATATACCTATGTAAAGATAATTATGACACATTCTTACATTTAAAACTTATTTTAAACAACTTCAATTTGTAATATATTACTCCCTTACTCTTCATACACTATTCTCAGAAATGTTTGCTAATCAACACAGAATTTGATATTAAATACTTTGTGAAACAGATGATTTGAAAATTTGATTCCCTTTTACAAGTTTTCATGAAGGCAATGAAGATCATATATTATTCAAATATTTTGAACAGTAAAGGTCTAAAGATAAAACATAAAATAAGATGGTTTAAGTAAATTGCACTGCTTTGATTAAACTCAAAAGATAAAATTAGCTACCTCATGGATCTACAGGACTGGCATAATAAAATACAACGCTTCCTAAATGGTATAGTTTTACAAAGGTTCGTATATTTTTTACATGCTATTCAAAGATTGGCAGTGTGTAATATGTATCCTATTTCACAACTTGCACTGCAATGCGAGTGGAAAGAAATATTAGCTGCACATTATAAGTAACAGCTTGTCCAGAGATCAGGGATCAGGATGCATGTAGATATTTCAATCCCAACTACTCTTTATCAACGATGGACTGCTCCATATATCTTTCCGAAGGGAAGTTTATGAGGTTCTTTAATAACTTCTTCAGTAGTGCAAGACCTTATCATGTAAATTATCCTGTAACACTTCATTCTAGATACGCACCATAATTCAACTTGCTGAGTGTGAGAAGAACATATAAGACACAGAAGGAATAATCTAATCATTGCTCTCTTACTTGTAAGTATAATAATTACCTGGGTTGTAGCCTTGACCCTTTCTATTTGCTGCTCCTTGAAAATGCCTGTGACTTGAGTAGTATCCCTCTTGCAATTAAATGTAACCTGCAGTTTAATCATGTTTCTTGTTGTCAAGCAACAAACACTCTGGCAGTTTTTAATGTTCTACAAGTAATATTAATAGAACTTACGTAAAATATTCCAGTAAAATTAAATGCAATACTATCTATCTTCCTGTACAAACGCCGATAATCTCACAATAATACAACTGAAAAATACAATTAAATTCTCATTATTTGTACATATATTTAAAATTTTAGGAATATAAAATGCATCTTTATACTATTATAATACATTAATATGTGTACACACAATGACAGTTTATTTTCCTTGTGTGTCAGATAATAAAGTAGATGACACTGTCACGCATTTATCTTAGAATATTTAAAGTAGTTTACTCAGTCATAACTATACTATATACATTATTTATGTGTAAGGGTAAGATTATAAATAAGGAATACTAAACAGCCTGCAGGAGACTTGCTGTTTTTACATTTTTCATTCTCTCTCATGAAATGAAATCGCAGGCAGTCAGCTTTTGTTTGTAGTGACATAATATACTCCTGGCCTTACTGCATATATACGATCAATGGATTGGAACCTACATTTTAAAAAGAGGAAAATAAACTAGAAAATGATGTAGGCAAGCTGGTGAAAGTAGAAATATATTGATGCTTGGGGTCACCACTGAGCGTAAGTTGAAAATGAATGTGAAATATTGTTCATTCACTTTGCATATTTTATGTACTGCACACATATTGCATGTAAAGTCACAGAAGACTCAAAGTCATAAATTCTCACACATATTTGAATAAATCAGCAATTTGAAAGGAATCTACATTGCTCAACAGGTAAGCATCTAGGTTAAAGAAATAGAAACAATGTCAACGTTTTAAGAAATGTAGCTGACAGAGAATTATCCCATATGGTTGTTTTCCATTTGATAGTCCTGAATTGTTGCTACCAAAACTCTTCATGGAAATATACCAGTTTTACTTACATTTTAATGGAGAAGAGTTTTTTTATCTGTTTTAATTGTCCCAAACAGGAAAGAGCCAAATATTGTCAGTAGGTATTAGAATTAAGACATGTGAAACCTTGTCTAGTTTCTTGCTTTGAATTAAACAAAAAGGCATTTAGAGCATAGGGTACTTCAGTTTCAGCCTCTCCTTTACTTAATTTAGAGTGATTATTTGAATATGATCATCAGAGTTCTTCTTAACAGAACCTTTGAGGCAAGAAGGCCTGTTTTTAAAATTTGACAAATAAGTGGTGTGGAAAATACTATTCCCTTTCCGCTCATTTATGAATACTTTTGAAAAATTGCACACCGCTTTCTCTTGGCCTCAGAAAAGGCATGCATCTAGGAACACTTTTAAAATAAGATTCCTACAATAGTTTTGAAGGGGAAGGTCTTGCCTACACATGCAAACTTGTAGAACAAAACATACGGTCATGTCCTTTATTATTTTGCGTTTGTCAAGTTATGTTATTTTTATAACAGCATAACACCATCAGGTGGTCTAATATTTGCTTTTCCTCTGGAAAGAAACACATACAAACTTTAAGAAAAGGCAGATTATTGCACGACTTGAAGTACTCCATCATCTTTATTTCTAACAGCCTTCCATTTAGGGTTTTAGCCTTCCTTTCCGCCTGTAGCCTGTCACTTCCATTATATATTTATCACCTCCACTATATTTTTGAAAAAATGTATTCCAAGCAATATGTTTTGAAAATATGTTTTAGGTGAATAGCATTTGTTACTCTCTGAGGTTAATGGATAGTTTTTTCTTTCTAGATAAATAAAATGCCTAATTAAAAAAAATATATATTTTATGTTATTATATGAGATATATCTGTGTGTGTGCATAAATATAGATTTAATTAATTATATATAAATATTTCTAAACAAGTATGCAAAATCTAGACTATTTCTGTCATAGAGTTTATGTCATTTGTCTACCTTATTTTTACTTTTCAAAGCCTAGATGTGGTTTTAAGCCACATACTCTATCTGAGAACATCCAACCTTCAGTTTTCAGTGATTTTGATGCATGAATAAGTTCTGTACAGAGGGCTGGGGTTTGTATTTATGCAGCTTTCACAAGAGTAAGAGTCTGTTTGTTCATAAACACTTGGTCTCAGAAAGTTTTCAGACTTGAAGAGTAAGTACTGTTGGTGTTTACTCACCTTTGAAATGTTTTCCTAATATCTAATCTACCCTTTAGGATCTGGAGTTTCTTAAAGCCTTTAGCAGGATTAATTCCCATATTTCATATAGTATTTTTGATAGACATATAGCGATAGACAGATATCTGTATGTATAAATTTATATATATATGCACACACACTGCTTCGTGTATATAGACTTCACTTCTATGAACAAAATCAGCTGAGGTTTTTTTATGTGAGGTTTTAGAAGCTTCTAAAATTTAGAATTTTATTTAAAATAGTAGGTATTCCCTACTTAAAACTAATCTCAGTCAGCTTCCTCAGCTTTCTCTTTTCTTTTGCTATTAGACTAACAGACTAGAGCGTACACAGAGTGGTCTTGGGAGTGACCATGAGAGAGTTTGACACCTGTATCAGTCTCCTGTCCAGTTAGTCTTCCATGTGTAGGTTGTACCAAGATTTTTCAATCTATTTCATTCATAATGTTTGAAGAATTCATATAAGACAGCTAAAATTCTGGCAAATACTTTTCCTATCTCCTAATTTGCCTTTTATAAAATAGTAGACATTTTTTTATTTGGAGATATTTTATGATTGATAAGCCACTAAATCTGGTTAATGAATCTAAAGTAAGGTTAAGATCATCTTCTGAGTATGCCAAACCTCATAATTATTGCCTCCTCAAAATTTACAGTTTGATCTGCAGAAAATTATCAAGCTGATGAGACTGCTGATGCCATGCCCAGAAGACACTGAGGGACCTGGGAAAGTTTGTGACAGCTTGCAAAATTAAACCATGTGAAGGGAATAGGTGGTAGTGAGTTTCATAACATCCCTTAGAAACCGTGTTATGGCCTTCCTCTTACTCAAGAAAAGGTCACCCGGAAGCTGGTTGCCGGAGCAGTTGTCTCCATAGCATGTCACTTTAGGCAAGGTCACTGAGAGGTAGATAGCAAGAGAAATCTTCTGGTGTTTAGATGTTTCACTTTTAATTTTGTATCTTCGGTTCTGGTTCAGCTTTGCCTTGGCATAGACCTACTGAGTAAGGTTTATAGATCTGAAATTTTCTGGTAAAATTTGAAACAATGTTTTCTTTCGCATGAATTTTTTTAGGTAGAGTCCTAGTATTTCATCTTTTCAGCTGCTCAGCAGGAGAGAGATAGTTGTCTATGTACGAAAAATAACTTGACTCTATGTCCCTGGTTTCTATAGGAAAAGCTTAGAAAGGTTTAAAAAAGTCCGCATTTTACATTCCTTGTTGCTTGCAAGAAATATTCTTTTTTCCTACAAAACCCATTCACAATCTTGTTTTCTTCATTCAGTCATATCCCCAGAGTTTACAATATGAGTGCTTCTGTAAGAAGGTAATGTATCATTCTATCAAGTTTTTGAACTGATAAATTTATGGAAGCCTTAAAAAATTTGCATTTATTGAGTGATTTTTTTTTTCCTTGAGGAAAAAAAAAATGATACCAGAGTTGATACCAAATTAGAACAAAATACATTTTAGTATTGCTTTCTGTTCCATAGAGAAAAAGGTATTTTAAAGAATCACAAAAGGTATTTTAAAGAAGAAAATTTTAAATCATTGTTATATCAAATTTTCAAAAGAGAAATATGGTGGCTATATATTTTTTTTCCTTAGCAAATATATTCCAGTAGGACTAGAAACTGCACTTAAGCTTGCTTTTGCAAAAAATCTCCACCGTTTTCTTCCACTCTGCAAATTACACCTGTGAGTTCAAAGTCGTTCCTGGAACTGACATATGCAGTGTACAGAACATCACATTGCACTCTGAATATCTTTAGAGAGAATGGCAAATTTTCCACACTAACACCATTTTTTTTCTGATGTAAACACTGCAAAATAGTCTTTAATTGGAGAGACTGTGGAAATTTTCTCTTGGGTTTGGAACTTTCCACTGGAAAAAAAAATCGTCTTGACTGTGACAGTTATGATAATGTCTTTGCCACCTCTTACTCTGTTCTGGAACAAAGTGAAAGAAAAAGTGTTTCAACTGAGGAGATATATTCTAATTTAAAGACTTAGAGCAGAGCCACCTATTCTCTGCTTAGCTTAGCAGAGTTCAAAATCTGAACTCTGCAGAGCAGAACTGCGGATACTCTGCACTGAGCGGGGGGAGGAAGAGAGAGGCAAATACCTCATGGCTATGACTTGCTACGTCTTGCTGAACGTTTAAATTTAAATTAATTGAAATCAGGCTAAGGGTTTTTTTAGAGCATAAAGCTAGGTAAATTTACCAGATAGTGGCAAAGCTACAAAGGTCTTTCAGCAAATCCATCAATTGATAGATTCCAGTCTTTTTTTTTTTTTTTTTTTTTAGTAGAGCTCTTACTTGAACCAGCAGTGAGCTCAGGTGCCTACTGAATATGACGAGTTCGTTACAGGGGTACACTGCTTATTGTCTGTTCATTATTGATGTTCTAAAAGAACATGCAACAGTTCTGCTGCACTGGTCTAGGGGAGTATTTGTATTTTAAATCAATATATAATACAAGTTTGCTTTTAAAACAGTCTGATTTTTTTAATGGAATTGCTATTTCATTTCACCAATTTATATCCTCAGTGCTGGTGTTTGCGATAGGGTATATCATCTCTTTCGGACTAAAATATCTCATTTTTAACATATTCACTGCTTGATCATAAAAACATAGCAAGACATTGGACTACATGGTAAGAGTTTTTTTTTTTTTTTTTGGTCATAGAAGCATTCTATTGCTTGGGATATGATACCGATATGAAACCTATGCTGAATTCAGGGGGATCCTAAGATGTAATCAAGATAGCTGCAAGTATAAAGCCCGCAACAGATACAAATTATATCTGAAATCTCAGCTAAGCACATGTTTTTTTTGTGCTGACTTTTGACAAAGGAACAAACTGGTAAGAATTATCATTTCTTGTTCTAAAAAACTTCCCCTTTGATTTGACTGAAGCTTTTTTTCACACTGCAGTTCAAAAGTGAAATGAAACTTGATTAAGCTTGAAAAGAGTATGTCCAGTGCATAGTTTGGAAATTTTAGCCCATACTAGCATTTGTATTATCATAAGCTTATTAGCACCTAGGGTAAGTCAGGTGCTAGATATATCTACACAGGTAGTAATCGGAGATATGAACTGTGACATAAACATGCCATTAATCACACTGACCTGTAATAGTTGTGATTACTGACTGCCAAGCTAAAAATATGTTCCGCCTACAAAATATTCATTTCTTAAAATAAGAAATTCAGAAAAGTAAGTATAATATATCTTACATACTTGTAACAACATCCATGTTTAAAGACCAAATTACTTGAGGAATTTCTAAAGGCACTAGAAGTAATACAGTTCTAGCAATGGATGAATGACCAAAGTGGTATGTGGCAATAGAAGCAAAGCTCTTGCTGTATGCATAGGATATATGAATGGCTTTCAGAAATGATTGACACATTTTATAAGAAATTGGTGATTGTTTTGGTTCAGATAAAGAACCAACTGTGATTCATTAACATTCCAGTGCATTACCATATAAAACTTGTACTGGAAATACACTAATAAGAATAGAATATGCAGAATTTCAACACTCTTCCCAAAGGTCTTCAACAGTAGTGAAGAGGGACGCAAATAGCGAAGCAAGATAAATTTTTTTACAAGTGAAAATAGTTTGCATTCAGGATCAGTTTGGAGAAATGATGAGAAAGAGTTGCTTTACTCAAAACTTTCTATGTTTATCTTGAATGTGACTAAACAGTAACATTTCTTCTAGTACAAAGTATGAGAGCAGAGGAGTTGTGAGTACTGTTTGTTTTATGGTTAAAGTCACAAAACAGAGTCATGGTGGACCTGTAAATAAGAAAAAACACACCAGCTTCTCTGCTCAGTTCACTTTAGATGATGCTCTCTTCCAATACCTTTCATTTCTTTCAAAGACAGAATCATAAATATGATATTTGAGTGAAAAACTAAAGAAGCTGGTGCTTAGATGCTGTTTTAAAAAGGACCAATCAATTACCAGAATATACTGCCTGAAATACTGCTGCAGTTTAGTTAATAAATAAGCTTTCATTACCATCAGTGAGTTTAACCAATTTTAGCTATTTGAAGTACTCAACCTTTCCATGCCTCATGAGTCAATGCGAATGTCACCGTGGCTTGAAAGGAACACAGATTTTACTTTTCATTTTCAGCTTTATAATCACTGGGGTTTGTTCAGCTCTCCTGTCTACTCCCCATTTCTGTTGTCTTGTATAGGTCTTCAAGAATAGCAGCAGCTGTATTAACTATTATATGGGAAATAAAGAAAGCAGCTATGTTTTGAGTTATTTGCCGGTGTTGCAGGGCTTCTTACTATAGAGAAGGAAAGAAAATAAATGTTTAAAAATACAATTCCCTCCCTCCTGACTGTCTTTCTCTCTTTTTCTCTCTGACTTTTCCCCTTCCCTCAGTAAAATCCAACATTGCCATGCACGGTCTATTTAGCCAGAGGTTTCAGAAATGTTTTAGCCACAGGTGAAAGCTGACCTGGAGCAAACCTTCAGGTCTGGGTTAACATCCCTTCACATAGAATTTCAGTCATGATGAACAGTGCTAAATTAACTTGTTCTGAAACCTAGACAAGATTGTGCTGAGTTCATGCTATTTTCAATAGCTATGAAAATCATTGTCATGATAACAGGTTTATGACATTTTCACATTCTTTGCAGTAACTGTCAAAAGTGTTATATAGTCCTTGAAAGGTAACAGTAAACAGAATTACTTTTGATTTTGTTAGCCTTCTGAAATTTGATTTACTAGTGACAATTTTTCATCATTACAGCCTTAGTAATCTGGAAGAAAACAGAGAAACAAACAAACAACAAAATATAGAATATTGAAAAGCCTAAAGTCGTACATGTAGGCTACAGATACAGATACAGATGCAAGTCTCCCTTGCATTTTAAAATTTAAGGCTAAATGCTCATGACTAAGGCTACAGTTTCCTGTGGATGTTGTATGTGAGCCTAACATCATGCATTTTGATAACTTGCTTGAGCAAAGTAGGATTACTTTTGTATCTTGGTGCTCTCTTTCTTTGTGTTTTTTTTCTTGAATATGGCATTTTGAGAAGCAACATTAGATTATAAATTCATACTCTGGTTATAGAACTGTTCAACAGAGCCAGAGGGGACTTGATGAATTTCTTTTAGGCTTTTTGCAGTAAACATATACTCAAGTATGAGTGATAATTTCAATTTTCCAGAGCTACAATACAGAAAATTGTGTACCTCCATTACTGTAAAAGATATTTATGCCTTCTGTGAATTGTTAGGATATGACTGAGTATAGTCTAATATCACAAAGTAAAAAGGAATTTTTATACTAATTATGTTAGAGCCATAAAGGTCCTTGTTTGGAATATCCAATCAGTGATGTTTCTTGTCTCTTTTTATCATTCAAGATAAAATTATCATTTTCTGTGGTCTGTTAAAAGATCTCAGGATATGTTTGGAAGTTTCCTAGAATTTTAGATGGCCAGATGTATCAGTAATGCAATTACTAAGTTCCACTTAGTTCCACTAAGGTCCACTAAGTTGTCTTAATTTTTTGGTGCTTCCATACCATTGATCCTTCATGTCTGATACTTGCTGGCTCAATATTTAACAATAGAGAGCCAGGGAATTTGGAATAGAATTTAATGCCTCACTACCATCCTTAAAGTGAGGCTTTTGCCTAGCAACATGGGATGAGTGCTGCTAATAATAAATGTCAGCAATGCTCTACTGAAGACACAACTAACGCCTGTGCTGAAATCCCTAGAGTATTAATATCACTCTCTTCGTGCTAGAGTGCTAGCTTATTAGTGATATCTGTTGGTCTTTCATCTTCTTTTTGTAACTAGTACTTCTACTCTTCAGGTGCAAGATACTTTATACAATTGTCAATTTACTTTAATCTTGTGCAACAGAAATTTATTGTGAGCTGTTTTATGACTTTTGCTTGTTCAGGTAGGATATAGATGTTGCAATCTTGTAAAGCACTTGGTTTCAATCACTAATCTTTGACATAAGTCACTAAAACCAAGAGTTTATTTTTAAGGGTTTGTTCAGCCTTCTGAATTGTAAGTCATATATATCATTCAGATATATAATTTTGATGATGGAGTTGATGAATAGGAAAGGTCAAGTAGATAGAGAATAATAATAATAAAAAATAATATGAGCACAGAAGCGTCAAGGTCTGCTGCTGAATGTTCTTACGTCACTGGCTTGGTTGCCAAGATAAATTTTCAATTTGCTTCTACTGAGTATTTTAATGATCAAAGTAAAATTAGGTAACAGTGATGTCTGAAAGACTGAACTTTTCTGTCAGTGTCAAACACAAATGAGAGGTCAACAAATGCATTCAATATTTTTTTACTTCTCTTGGTCTGTAGGTGATTAATGCTAGAATGTGATCACACCAATGGCAACTGGAGCTAAATCATGTCTGCAGTATGAGGCATCGTCCTGAAAGATTGATTCAACTCACTTAAAAGAAAGAAGTTACCTTCTAGACTTTATTTATTATTTAACTGTGTGGAGTCAATATTCTCTATTGGATTTTGCCTGGGCAGGTCTAAAGCTGTTAGTGAAAAAATTGTTATGCTTGTGTTTCTATTCAAACAGTACTTCGTTTTCAGTGGACTTCACAGTGTGTTTCCCTAAAATGCCAGTTTCGCCAGTTGAATCCAGGTACACTCTGGTATGCTTTCCCAAAAAATAGCAAACTGGACAATAGTTAGTTGGAATAGGTAGGACCCAGAGGTTTGCTTTAGGAATTATATTCCTAAAGATATTCAGATATTAGATTTTTGACTAAGCTTATGTAAATTAATATGTATTATAAAACATCGGTGGCAACTGCAAAGAACTCACTTTTGAGACTTCGAGTGGTAGCCAGTTTTATTCCGCAATACAAGGCATATAGTAAACTTACCTGGATATTTAAACTCTTCCTTCATATTTATTAATTTGTATAAATTGAAATCTCTATTATTATATATCTACAATTAAATATATTCATAATTATTTCGAGATTTTGAATCTAAAATTGTATTTAGAAAGTGGAACAGCTCCATAATCTATTACTTGTAAAATCCTCAGCTGGGGTAAATCTTCATGGCTTTATGGCTTCATTAGAGTTGTACTCGGTGATCTGATGACCACCTGCTCCAGTAAGAAATTTGTCATGTCTTATCCCAAGTTTTTCTGAGAGACTGTGAGTAGGCTGTGGCATTCTTTATGACACTGAGCCTTAAGAATTAAAAAAAAAACTTTGTTAGAGAGAATAACCCTATGATGGATGATACCACCTTTAAGCTCATGCTCTTAAAATTGCAGGAAAAGCATTTTGATTCATCAGATTTTTTTTTTCCTAGTATGTAGAAAGGATGGAAGTGTAGCATTTACAGTTAGGTCCTAGTCCAACGAAGTTGGTAAGCCCATATTTGACTTGAAATAGATGAGTTGTTTTTCTGATATAAATGGGCTTCTTTTCATATTCAGGTGTTTAAATATTTGATTGCATTAAGGATTCAAATGCACTATTATATTTTCTCTGTTTTTCTCCTGTCTAGTATTTCTGTTACTTGCCAGTCATTTTTGCCTTGGAATTCAGTTAGAATAAAAGAGTCAGTTATGTTCTTGCCCGCTAAAAATTCAAAATGAATTTTATTCATAAAAAAACAGAAAGTGGTCCTTGATACACCACATATTTTGATGTTTAAATAGAAGCTTTATTTCATTCAGTGCTACAAAATTTAGGTCACTTACTATAGTGATGAGGAACCTATATTTTTAATTACTCCTATGCATCACCAGCCTTACTGAAAAGCACAAATTAGAAGTTAATTCAATTTAGTCGAGAAGGCTCCAGGTTAAAAAAAATAAAAAAAAAAAGAATGTACACAACCCTACACAATGAAAGAATGCCATGTTGATAAATGTTTACACCACTACATTAAGCACAAATTACCTGCTTTTGTAGGAGGTCACATCTTTTGTTCACATTGATAGAATGAATAAAATTCCCCTGGATCTATTCTGAATGACTTTGGGGCAGCAACAGAAATTGAAAAGTGGGTTATAAATCTTTATCACTGACTGCAAAGATTATTGTTTCCTTTCTTTTTGGTCACATTTACGATGATGATTTAGTTAGAGGATGGAATACTTTGAAGGTTACCTAGGGAGAACCAGAGGTATTTGAGATATTTCTACTTCAGTACATATGAATTTCTTCATAGGATTCCCTTTAACATAACTTTATCATTTTCAAGATTATTAAAATAATAATAAATATAATAACTGCTTTTGTGTGTAAGTCTTCTAAATGACTATCCCAGTCCTTTTTGCACCGAATCTCTCTGAAAGCTCATGACTAGACCTTTTAGGCTTATTACATTTAAGAGTTTTGGGTATTAATTCAATGTAAACATACGGTTACCATTCAGATCTTATTTTGATCCATTTCAAAGAAACTGTATGGGATATATGAGTTTAAATCCAGTTACTAAATATAAACATTCATGCATTTGTTTCAGGCTGATCTTTCAGATTCTTTTTTACGATAACTGTCTTCCAAGGTTTAGAAAAGAGGGAAATTAACATTCAAAAATACTAACATGAAGTCTGGGAACAGCAGAATCCTTCTATAGCCAGGGAAAGAACCCTTCTAAAAGAGAAAAAAAAGTACCTAAATTAAATTCCAGCTTTGTTTCACATTTCAGAAGAACTTTTTTCTGCCTTCACCAGGAATCCAGCTAGGATAACCTCATTAGGTTAAGTGGCTGCTGCTGAACGTCTCCCTCCTCACCCCCACATCAGCTCACTGATGTTGACCATGTTCTTGTCCAGATATGAAAAACACGTTCATTGCCACTATGTATTAATGGTAATCAAGAACATGTAATTCCATCACAGCACCCAAAGGAAAAAGATAACTACATAAAAAACCCCAGTATCACAATACAAAGAAGCACTGTGGTGCTCCTAAGCCTTTGGGAGAAGAGATCAAACCCCATGTTTGAATTGATTGTGGCTGAGGATTGTGGGTTCCCCGTTTTGGTGCTCCATCCTGTTCCCCAGTTTGCTCTCAGAGGAGGATGGGCACGTTCGTCCTCCGAGGCTCTGCGCGCGGGCAGCTTGCAGCAGGGGCAGAAGTAGGGCAGCGGCAGCCCCGCCACGCTGCAGTATTAACAGTGGTGCAGGAAGGGCTGTAACTGTTAAGAAAAGTGGAAAGCAATTACCTGGTAGAAATCCTCCCTTTCTCTTAGCTGCTTGGAATAGGTGAGAGGCTATGTAAGCACTCTGGTTGGTACACCTCTCCCAAGCAACAACAGTAAAGAGTATATTCTGAAATGTTTTTCTAATTAGAGGGGGAAATGTAGTGCAAATAGAGAGGGTGGGTTTTTTTTGTACTAGAAAACCATAAAAACTAGAAAGCCATCTGAAAATTACTCTAGCTGATCAACTTCTGTTTCTTTCTAATTAGTTCTCCCACGAAAAATGTTTTTTTCTTTTTCCTGTGGATTTCTTTAGACAGCCAAAACAGCAGAAACTATATTGTTTCCAGATTCTTTTCTCTTCTTCTCTCTTCTCTGCTTCTTTTCTCATCAAATTTATATTTTGTTAATGTTTAGTATCATTTTCTTGATCAAATACATTGCGATATTATCAAAAAAAGAAAAAAAAAGAGTACGCTATCATTTGTGGCTTTGCTTTGAAAAAAATAGTAGCAACCGACAACTTAATCTGCAAGCCTCAAAATTTTCTTTGAGGTCAAAAGTTAACAAGAGTACAAAATCAGCGTGAAAGCCCATGAGGAGCCTGAGACCGGGTCCTCACCTGGTGTCCAGCATTGAATTCTAACCCAGCTGGTGGAGCTAAGATGATTAGGATAGGCTCTGTAACTGCTCAGCGTGTTCATTCCTGATTTGCTGAACAAATAGCTTATTTGGATAATTCCTAACATTAGAAACTTAAATTGCTCTCAAAGTGCTCATCTCAAGGAAAAAGTGGATGTGGTTCCATGTTCTGGCTGAATAAGGATTCCCTTACTCTGTTCAAAGCAGGAAAAGATAAGCTCAATTACATTGTTGTCTTGCAAGATACTTGCAAATCATGTAAAATATGACTTTTATTAGATTGTCTTGTACTGTGATATACCAAGATTAATTATTTTATGAGTTTAGATATACTGTTAGTGTTATACCAATATGACAGCCCTAAAAATGAAGAATGATCAAAGACAGTCATCATCACATTTAGCTACAGAAATTTGTAATTTATTAACGAAAAAGTTCTATTTTTCTTCTTTCTCTTCCTTGAAAAACAAGATCCCTTGATAACATTTTCTGGAAGTATTTTCTTCTTGTGTAAGTAAGGTTAAGAAGGGAATTTCGAGGCATACAGTTAGTTGCTGACACTACAAAATTCTGCTGCATCTTTGGAAAGTATCCTCGTAAAAGGAATTTGTAATGATTACTTACAGCCTCAGGATCTCTCCTTGTTATTGTGCGGTTGCCAAAGAGGCTGGGGGTAGCTCTGCTGAGAAAAGTGTTTCTCTAGAAACTGGAGATAGTACATGGCCAACACGTTGGCCATGCAGTCATCTGCTTTGCAGAGCTTATTTTGAACATGATAACCTTATCAGCTGATATATATAAACGAGAAATTTTGCAGCCTACTATCAAAGATTCTCTATGCCAGAAAAGTAAAATTCTTGACACATATCAGATTATTCACAGCTAACTTTACCATTCAACAGGATTTAAGAACAAAATGCTACTTACCTAAAAACATATTTCTAATAACCCATTGGAGTTACCAAAAAGATAAATAATGAAACATATAAGCCAGGTCACAAGGCAAATTAGTTTCACAACATCCGGAATCAGCATGTTATTTATAAAAATGTTCTTTTGACCACGTATTTGGTGTACTTTTTTTTAATAAAGCCTGCTTAGAACTGCCTGGCTCTCTAGCTCAAGAAGGCTCAGCTCTTTTTCACTTGTTTCTTACTACGTTTTCTTTGCCATTTTTATCACCTCCTTCTATCTTTAAAGTCTCTTAAGGATGATATCGACTGCATGTCTTAAACTACTGTATTATGTCTTAACCAGTATATTCAAAGCTTCATCAACCTCCTTCCTGCTCTACAGCTTCCTTAACAAAGCAGCATAGCATCTGAAAGTGCATCACCAGAATGATAAATGTACACGAATCTTCGATCTGTAATATTTAGCTTTTAGAAGTTTGTATACTTTCTGTGCTGTGTAAGAAGTAACAGGAGGACAGAGGGGAATAAAGAGAGTCCTCTTTGATTTCCCAGCCCTTCCTTTGAAGTGCCGTTGTTGGTTATTAACTACTGCAATTATTCAGTGCAGTGTTCCTTATAGTCCCTCAGATATACAAATGTATAATTGTTTTCAATTGCATTTCTAAATTAGCATTTAAAAATTGTTTCCATGATTCACCCCTCTTTCTGCAGACACTTGTCTTGCACGCCTCTGATGTCACAGTTATTTTCTTTCAACTGTTTTCCCCCAATAGAGCTAAAATAATTTTTCTTTTGTTAAAGAAATGGTAAAAAGCCTTTTTTTTTTAAATCAATGGTAAAAAGATATTTAAAAAATAGTCATAAGAATTACCCTCTTTAGTTCATATACTTTTCAAAGTAGCCAGCATCCTATCTTCCAGCATAGTTCTTTGAAAAGATGTTCTTCTATGAATCATCTTTACTCAAAGCAAGTATTTTTGGTTGATAAAAATTTATTTTAGTGATAATGATGACACTATCCTTTTCTAACTGGTTAGTAAAATGACCTGAATTAGTAAAATATCTCTCATCAATAAATTCTTTTGAGTCTTCTATTTCAATGAATCTCGGTGCAACTTTCAATATTCATGATCATTCTACCTTTTAGGGCATGTATATTTTACAGTTAAGATAATTAATGATAAAAATTTAAAGACCATTGGTTAAAGTGCATTAAATTCCTTTACAGATGCCCCTTCCTTTCCCTTCCCTCAGAGAGATTAACCTAAAGCAGATTAACACCACCTCTCTTTTGAATGAGATAACCAAGGAGGTGTTTAGTATATTTTATATTCACATCTTAAATTACTTCAGTTTAATTTCCTTCAGACTAGAAAGCTCTGTACTTATAAATTCCAAAGTTTAAATTACATTATCATTAGTCACATCCATGACTAACTTTTTTACTCTCCCCCTCAGTTAGAAAGTTCTCCTTAGCTCTGTTCTCTTATTCATCAGTTTTCTCCCCAAAACAGAATCAGAATGTTATTAGCACTTCTACTTCATGTGAACAATATTCTGTTCTACAGCTGAACTCATTTGCTTGTGCACAAAATGTTTCATATCAAAAAGAAAACAAAATTCAAACAGTGATGAGATTACAGTAAAATTGTTGAAGAGTGTAGCAAAATGGCACAGAGAAGAATTTAAGCAGAAAAGAACTAGGCAGTACTAATGTAAAAAAAAATTATAAAATGGAAGTCAAAAGTTAAAGGAAAGAAAACTGAGGCAGCTTAAATTAAAATCTTAGGTAGAAATAATGACAAGACAAAGATTATAATTCAATAGCACTTTTATTATCACGCCAAATAATTTAGGATTTAATTATAGAATAATGTTTTTAATAAAGAGAATGTATAAAGTCATTTTGGTCTGATAGTAAACTAAACAGAAAACATTTTGGTGATCTTTTGGACTTCATCTTCTGAAAGGTAAAGGAAGATTAAATGAAGTAGGCTCTGTGTTAGACCTATTTCTCACTGATGGCAGGAGATTTTGTATACGTGCGTGCACAAAGATGAAAAATATAAAGAAATGGATGAGTGTGAGTGGAGATACAAGCTCCTCAGCCTATGGAGAAGTAGGAATGGAATAGAAGTGGGCAAAACAGAGATTGGATAGAGAAGGAACAAAAAGAAAGCCACAACAGCCCTAGTATTTTGCTGGAATGTTTGATATTCGATAGATAATTCTAGAGATGCATGGCTTCATACTAAATTTGGAAATGGATAGGTTTCTTTCTACAAAACAAATCAAATACTTTGCATTTAAACACATGCTTTTATATGTTTCTCCCTTTTTTCTTTTCGCTCCTCCTTTGCTCTTTTAATTCTCTAGTCCTCCATGAAATGGTTAGTTTAATTTTTTAAGTGTTGTTGCTCTTTCAAAATGTATGTTATTGATTTTTGTACGTATTTTCAGGAGCTAAATCATCTTTATGACTACAGATAAAATGTGACTAAGCTGAGCTCACTAATGTACTTTTCAGATCGCTGGCCAAAATAGGGACAATATTTGTATTAACAAATGTATGTGTAATATTCCTCAAAATATTAGTTATTATTACAGAACTTCCATGCACTAGAATGCTGTTTTTATCTCATCTCTATCAGATCTTTGCAGTGTCTTTGCCAAATTAACAAATTATCTTAGCTCAATGTGTCCCCAGGAACAGAACAAAAAGTTGGCAAAATTTCTGCATTCTTCATGTCATTTCTATATTCATTTATATATTCCATTAAACAGAAGGACAGAGAAAATGCCTCCACATTAGAAGCGTCATCTTCTTATACCTACATAGACACCTGTGAAAGGCAAAAGATGAGGGACAAACAACCCTTCAAAATTATCTCAGCAGCTTCCACTACAACATCTTTGCTAAGGGGGAACTTGGTAAATCCATGAATTTCCTGGAAAGATAGGACTCTGTTTTGTGCATTGGTTGTATACTGCTGTCCCTGTGCTTATTTCTCTCCTACATGTCCTTATTTTTGTTCACAGGTCCAAGACAGCATGGCTTTTACTAAATTTCTTCTAGGAATTTATATAATTCAGAGTTATCCATCAATTCAGAGAACTGGGAGGAATAACACTCCCAAGAAGCCTTAGTTTCTGAATCTGATCAGGCATGGGCCTGAAATTTGCTTTGTCATTGAAATGTTTCGTTGAAATTGGAGGGAAAAACAACACTAACAAGAAATCAAAGTATCAGTTTCCAGGAAGAAGAGTAGGGTTTCTGCTGCTAATAGTTTGCCTAACCAGTTACATTTTGTGGCAAGCCTGTAGAAATTGGTTCTAGACAGATGTATTTAATTAATCTAATTCAATTTAAACAACACAGAATTTTATTCTGTATAAAATTAATACCATTCGCTGAAAATATGTCATCCAGTACTTATAGCTCATTCATACATTGATGCCAAATTTAGGCTGTGCTGATTGCTAAAGCTTTTAAAACTGAATAGAATCAAAATCAAAACAGCTCATTTTACTCCAAAATCCTTCTGTAATTGTTCAGGTTAGAACTCTGTATGAAATCGCTTCCCTCCCTGCCTGCATATTATTCATGAAGGCCTAAAACTGGCCCTCTGTGACCATGAAGACTAAGTTTTTAAAATTCTAAGATAATCCTGTTCTCATATACTGACTTATGGAGCCATCAGATCAGCACCCATGGAGAGAGGAATTTCAAATGATTAGAATTCTTAATGATTAGCTCCACAGTACAAGTTCCACAATGCCTCATTTGTATGGAAAAATCCTCCTGATGCTCAACGGATGCCTACTGTTGTATTTTAATGAACTGAATTTTAACTCCATATCATTTTAAAAAATCTGTCCCAACCTTTATCTAGAATTTTTAATGGGAAAATGGATGGGCACTGCTTAAAACTTCAACTTTCTTGTCTGAATCCAACAAAAATTGCTTCAATTAAATGGCAAAAATTATATTACAGCAAAGACATTTGGTTTATTTACAGTTGGAAAAAATGGGGCATCTTCAACTATTTTGGATGTCTTTATCAAAATAGTTGCTTGTCTAATGTCTTTCTAATCTAACCTGTCAAACCAAATGCCACATTACAGACTCTTTTTGCTAAAAATTGTAGATTGTACATTATTTGACTTTTCCCATTTGAAAAATACAGCATAATGCTTTAATATTTCCATAACAAAAAGATTTATTTATTTCCAGCTTATATTTCATTTTTTTTTTAAAAAAAAAACAAGGTATCTGAATGACACCAAAATTTTTATGGTCCCTGGTGTAGTTCAGCTTTCTAAACAACTTTTAACATTTTCTCTTGGTTCAGATTTGGTCTAAAAATAAATCTAAAATAATATTTCTTTTAAAGAAAGGTCATTCTTTGACTAACTCTACTTGGCCTCATTTATATCCATGTAAATCTGGAGTAGGTTGATTGCTTCAATGAATAGTTTAATTGACTAATGTAATTGAGAACAAAATTTTCCCATCTTAACCTTCCCAGAAGTCAGCTTAATTTTCCAGTGTCGGTAGTTTTATGCCCCAGGTATACTTTTAAAGTATAAAGTTTAAAGAGTTATAAATATTCAGTTAACTGTATTTCAATGATTATAATTTTGCTTCTTTCATTCAATTATCATTTCCTCTACAACTTCTCTCTTTTTTTTTATATTCAAGACTTAATCTATCTAGAATATACTGCTGCATCTACTGATCCACAGATCATGCAGGCTATCAAATATTCGATTCAAAATCAGGCTGAATGTCCAGTGCTCATAGAGGAAATGCTTATTTATTGCTATAAATAAATACTAAATTTGGCATGCCTTTCTGTTCGAAAGATACGCTTTTGTGCAGACTGTTCACTGTTCACAGTGATCAGATCATCAAAAACACTATAAAATAAAAGTAAACATGATGCCTGTTGTATAACTTGATTTTCTGCTGTTCAGCTTTGCATAGCAGTCATGAAGCTAGATATTCAGTGAGAGGAAGTGAACTAGCAACATTCGAAGTAAACTGGTAGAAAATTAACATTTCTCTCAGAAAATCAGTTGACTTTTTGGAACTGTTGTGTTCACTGTTCTGAAACAAAAATCAGAGTTTTTATGCAGAATGTCCACTGTGACTCCTGAAAATAAGGAATAACGTGTCAGATACTGGAGGTGTTTTTGAGCAGGTGTTTCTAGATGCGCTAAGGGCTCCCTGCAGTTGCTTACACGTGACCACGCAGAATCACTTGGGATGCTCCCGTGCATCCGCCGCAGGCCTCCAGACGCCAGTTTGGGGTGGTGTGGGTCTCCCCGGGGCTCGGGTTCACAGCTGCTAATACAACGCAGATGTCTTGGCCACTCCAGGGCACACAGCGCATGGTACGAGGCAATTTTGTACAGTCAAGGCAACTCTGTATAGTCACCGAATTATGTCCCCTGGCAATACAGCCAAAGGTCCCTAGGGAAAGGCCAGCTCACCAACCTACTGACTGCTTTAAAGCGACCTATGGGCTCCATTGACTGACCTAACTATATCTCCGTCTCCCGCAGTGAGAGACAAAACAGTTAAAGTCACCTAAAAATTAGAGGTCTAAATTTTGAATTTCCAGTAGAGAGATAAGTCCCGTTCCAGAAGTTTAATATGTTTCTAGAAATTATATCAGTGAGAAGCTAAATTAACTGTAAGAAGAACCTGTCACAATATAGTTTATAACTTACAATATAGTATATAACTTACAGAAGAAGGGAGCAGAAATAATAAAGAATATGATACTTACACAAACTAAAGCTATAAAAACTTTAAGCACATAAATGAAAAGACTAGACATATATTTTCCTCATTTTATTTTCAAGATGTTAAATTGGTCTCCCAAGAATTACTGCTCTTGCTTTTCTTATTTCCTCAAATTTTTTCAAATTGATTCACCACCCCAAACACTATTCAAAACCAGAGAATAACGGAATTAAATGAATTGCTGTGAAATTTTAAGATACTGTGTGTTTTTAGAGGAATCAGGAATGTAAGCTACAGAACTGAAAATGTTAGATATACTTCATGTAGAAAAAAATTCTAAAATAATGTTCTGTAATTGATATGGAGAGATAATTTATTTGAATTATTTCTTCCCGTCTTCCTATTCTTTCTTCATACTAATCTTTCGCTAATCTTTCTTACCACTTGTCATTTCATATGATTTGTCTGGCTCGGTCCATTTACTCATGTTTAATTCTTCTTTCAAATTTAGGGGCATTTTTAAGTGCATGTATATCTAAATATATGTATTTGTGTGTGTGTATATATATATATATATATATATATATATACATATATACACCTATATAGTCTCTTGTATGTCTCTGTATTTTCACGTTTCATGGTACTGTTTTCTTACTTGTTTGCAGTTTAAATTGTCTCCGCCTATTTTTTTTCCTCTTTGCCTCTTTTCCATCACATTTCCTTCCTTGTGCTTTTCCATTTTTCTTTCTCTCTTTTCACATACACTAGTCACATACATGTGTATGTGAATATATATAGAGACAGTTTCCCCCTCTTTATTTTTTCCTCTTTTTGGTTGTTTTGGGTTTTTTTTTTGGTCCAGGGTGCCATCTCCATTTTCTCCATTTCTGTTTATCTCAGATATGCCTTCCTGTGACTGCTGATTTCATTAATGATGAATGATGAGATCGTAGGTGGTGAAAGTATTATTGCAACTGGTTCAGGTCTCGTTCCTGAGTTCAAGCTCTTCTACTGCAAAGAAGGAACAGAAGTGGATGGAACAGCTGGCTGAGTTCTGAAACATAAGGAGGTAACATTTGCAAATACCCTGTTTTAATAGACATTTTGATTTTTTTTGATGGTACAGCTAGCTGAGATCTGAGACGTAAGGAGGTAACGTTTGCAGATAGACATTTTAACAGACATCCTGATTTTTTTTTGGTGTGTGATTTTGAAAGGGATGATACGTTCATCAAAGTTGTACGGCTGAATATATTGATATAGTAGGAGAAAATGAGAGACAGGATAGCCGAGTCTGTGTTACTTTGTCAAAGGAGCCCCTGTAGAAAGATGAAATGTCTGAACTCTGTGGAAGTCTAGTTTCAGTTTTACTTTTAAAAGATAAGATCAAGCATCTGCCAAAATACATTATTCACAATGAAACATGTCACTGATTCTGTGCTGTAGATACCTTGAGGCCTCTATCTTCTGGCAGTATTACGGCGGCAGCAGCGCTGCCGAGAGGGAAGGGTTATTTACAGTCCACGGGAACAGCTCTTCCCTGACGATGGGCAGCCTTTTGAGACTTCGCTAGCGCCTTGGAAAACGGAGAGAATTCCCTCGGTATGCTTTATCTCAAAGGACAGCAGGGAGCTGCAGTGAATATTTTTCTGTCTCTGATTTTGCTGTCTGGGTACCTCTGGTGACATGACCTATTTCTTTTATCCTTCTTTCTTTTTTAAAAAACAAATAGACAAAAAGAAAATGGAAAAATTTCTCTCACTTCTACATCTACTTAGAGTCTTAAGCACAGTTTGAGGTTCGTCAACCTTCACTACACTGAAAAAGAGAGAAAGGAAACTTATACTTAACGAAGAGGTGATAAAATGGAATTGAATTTTACCCTTGGCTATGATGGATTAATATATTTCCAGAATTCAAAAGATTTCTAAAATCTATACACAGTAGGAGAAAAAAAAAAGTTTCCTCCTGCTTTTATCAGTGGTGTGACATATTATCTAAGACACAAAAGTTACCTCCTGTCAGGTGTAATATTGAGCAAGATATTTCTAAACTACTTCTTTTCAAATTTACATACTTTGGAGGAATTCAGCCTGAGACAAATTCTAGATATGATTCCAATTAACTGTCAAAACCCTGTGCAAATTAGGAATCTGTAGAGAAACACACTTTTAGTGACTCAGAAGAGATAGCTGCCCCAAATCCTGGGCCAGCATGAGAATCTCTAAATGTTAAATCCTGTCAAAGTTCTTCTCCCCGGATTGGGCAGATCTACAACTCTCTGGTTTGAGCTGCTTTTGTTTCTAATGTTTTAATGTTTTAATGCTCTGAAATTTGGTTTTTTTTGGTATTTTTTTCCTCTCTTGCTATCATCAGATAATGTTTTTTTCAGCCATCAGGGTTTCACTGGTTAGAGTTGATACGGAAATCAGAGGCTTTGGACTGAAAAAATATTATTTTCTCCAATTAAAAATTACCCAGGGAGCTGAGTTAGACAAGGGAAATGAGATGAGGAAAGGAATTTGAATAAGACAGGTGAGTTAATAAATGCCAATTACCTCTCACTAATTAACAAAATAATTCTATTTACAGCCATAAATTTTCTCTAAAAATATGTATCATTTATTATCCTTGTTTGCATATGTAATGAAGTTACAAAATAGTTATAATCCTTACCTGGCAGCAAATACACAATTTTGATGTGGCTGGTTTGAGTTTGCCACCTTTGCTCTCTGTGTAGCCAATGGAAACGCACATGCATACAGTGACTTATTCCAGCCTGAAACAACCATCTCAGACAAGACAACCTGCTTTAAGCAGATCTTTTGCCAAAAGCTTTTCCACTCATTATAGAAGTAGATTAGCTTATCGTAGCCCCTAACTTTTAGGAGGCCAGAGCTAGCTGAGATGGCTTTCTATCACGATTAACAGAAATGTGTGAGGTTAGCCAAGGAAGAAAATTTAAATAAAGAACATTACATATCTTTGGCCATGATGTTTCTTTTTAAATATAGTAGATTTGGCATTAAATTCTATTATACAAGTGACTTTATATTTACAGCAAGTGAGAAGAAAGCAACTCTCTTGTTGTCTTTGCTAAAACTAGACATGTTTACAAATAAAGGAAACAGGGCTTCCTTTCTGGCACCTCACAAAATAACTAGTAAATAAAGTAAATTAGCAGTAAATAGAACAGAGGAACATTGTGCCCTCACTGCATCCATCCGGCTAACAAGTCTGGGGACAAGTTGCTTGATTTATTCAAACTATGTTAAAGGAAGAGAAAGTGATTCAAAGAAAGTACCAATTTTCACTTACATCAGCTACAAAACTTACCAAAGTTTAATATGATATATGATAGATATACATATACATATACATATATATATATATAAATATGATCATATATATGTATATATGATTTAAAATATTTGCCAGATGAAACCCAAATATTTCATTTCTAATGAGACTGCAAAATGTTTTTTACAAATAGATTCCATGTTAAAAGTGGTAATTTGGGTCTGTTTTCAGAATTATTATTATTATTATTGGGGGGCAGGTTTAGCTCAGTTGGTTAGAGTGTGGTGCTGCTAATGCCAAGGTTTGATCCCTGTGTGGGCTGCTCTGAGGGTTGGGCTAGATGATCTGCAGAGGTCCCTTCCAACCTTACCATTCTATGAAATTCTATGAAATACTTCACGCTTTTTCATGCCGAGGCCTACCGTAGACTCACAGTTCAAAGGGCTTTCCCGCGGAAAGCACCACCGTAACTGTTTTCTAGATTTATTTTAAGCCTTGGTTCACATGACCTTTGGCAACAGAGAAAGTGCTTTGTGAGTGGTATTTCCTCTTAACCAGAATGGGATAACATGAGAAATAGGATGCACCGCTTAAACATCGTTGCTTGGTCTTAGCACGGCGTGTGCCTTGCAATCGAGAACTTGTCTGTGGTTTCCTACTGACTGAATACAGCTAAGGACAAAGCCAATACTTGTGCCAACTTGTATACCGAAATATCACTGTTGGCTTTTGTATCTGATTCCACAAACATGGGCCCTTTTGAGTCTGATTATTTTTGTCTTAGACAAAATAGGAGTGAAAGAAAACATATCTTCATCCAGAGCGAGCGTGATTAACTTGCAGGTGGAGCCACCTTGAAGCAGAATGGGGGATGCTCCATCCACACTGCAAGCAGCACTAATAGCACTGAGATTCTTACTTACAATTTTCTTCCTGCAGTTTAACATGATAATTTAATAAAATAAGATCTCTCCTTAAGGTAGCAATAATTATCCTTTTAATTATCTTTTTTTTTTTAAAAAAAGAAAAGCTCAACAAAATACAGCATCATTATAGGAATGAATAACAACCCAATGTTAAGCATGGACTAAAATCCTTTTTTTTTTTTTTTTTTTT
>NW_028186299.1:322740-559494 GCF_003343005.1 Rhea americana
TTTTTTTTTTTTTTTTTTTTTTTTTTGCTCAATAGATAATCAGAACCTTTGGTGTGAACAGAAAGCAGCAGAGCACATTTCATCGGGTGTTGAGTGCATTTTGCAGAAGCAACACAGTAGCTTTCAGCATTTTCTAGGTATCCCAGAATCTTATTGTATGGTGTAAACGGTACCCAGGAATATAATTTTCCTTGCATGAAGGTTGCTAGGCAACAGCACTCACAATATTTTTGTTGACCACAAACACTGCTCTGTGTGATCTTAGGAGGGAGCATACATTTTCATTTTCAGGTTGAACAGAAGGTAAATATTAACTTTATTCTCCTTGGGAACATAGAATAATATGACAGAACTGACTGATGTTTTATCTGTCCTTCATTCACTGAAGCAACATTGCTTTGCCTCAGTAAAAATGCTGCAAGATACATGTTAATATAGGAAGGTGTTGATATCAGGAAAATTCATCTTAAATTTGTGATGAGCATCAGTTTATTGTATGTGTGGCCACCTTGCACAATTTGACATTTCTACGATGCTTTGGTATCTCACACAGGGGTGGAAGGGGGGGGGCAAGAGAAAGCAATTTTGGACTAGACCATCTGATCGCAGCTGAGATGTGCTTATCTGCAGAGCATTTTAAAACATGTTTCAAAAGTTGCGAGGGAAACCACGCGGGCACACGCAGGTTTTACACTGGCCCCTGCCCAGCCTCCCCGAGCCTGAGAGCGGCACCGAGGATAAAATCTGCTGCCCTGCAAAATCCGCTGGTCTTTAACTCCCAGTGAGCCTGGGCTTGGTTTTCTCATACCTTGACATCCTTAGAGTTTGGACTTTGAAATATACCTTTGGCTGAGACTTTCCAGTTTTAGACTAGCATCCGTGGGGATCTTAATGATGCTTTTGTCAGCAGAAGATTTACAAATAGATATTTTAATGTACGGTCAGAGGTCGAAATATTAATATGAGTGTCTAAATCTAATATAAAAGAATAACATATACTGAAAGTGTGCTTGTAATATAGAGAAGTTAAATTCAAAGAGCACTCCCTAGACTATAAGAAAATATTCATTTAAACAAAAAGGAATAAAAATTGAAATGAGTGTAATTTTCTTTATGTATTAGTTTCTCTAAGATATGAAAATATTTTTCTCCAGTTTAGCTCTACAATGATTAAACCTGTTTTAGCTTGATCTTCTGCTGTATATCAGGAATACTAGATATTTCTGTATACAAAGGTAAATACTTCCTTCTTCAGTGGAGAATTCCAGCTTATGTTTAATTCCTATTGTAACTAATAGAGTTAAGTTGTTGTGTAAGTTTAGAATACTCTTATGTGTCCTGTAAGTTTTATGGCCTGAGAAAAACAACACTGAAGAGCATAAGCAGATTCTTCTGAGAAGCAGATAGTGAGGCAGGATCTGTTTTATTTACAGTTCTAGAGGAAGAAGATTGATTATATTTCTTGTAAAGTTCCTACTCAATTTCTCATGAGTGAAGAGTTATTTCAAATGACTTTGAAAAAGATTAGCTTGAATAAGGCATAGGAATAAAGCAGGAAACTGAGGCATATGTAGAATCAGTGAGATTAAAAATTAATAGAAGTATTCCTTGTTATACAGTTATACTTTTAATATGTTTGATATTAGAGATAAAGAAAACAACTGAAAAATGATAAATAAATAGCAAGCTAAGTACCAAACTTTTGCATCTGGTTAGATAAAAATAATGCTCAGAAGCACAGATGACTTACAAGAGTAAATTTTACATTTCTGGATGGATATTTCAAAGGTTGCATGAAATGAAGTTTCTCCTCTGATCCATATCAATTTGTAAAGTAGGCAATTCAGCCTGCTTCGTGAAATATATTCTTATGAAGCATAACAAAATCCAATTTACCAGCAAAATCCATTTAAATTAAAATCAAAGTGTAATCTTCATACGATTCACTACTTGTATCATAATGATGAAATGAGATCAGATACCTATGCTGTACATTTTTGTATCCTGATTATTTTCAGGCCTATTCAGCAGAAATTATCCATAGTAAAAAAGCTGCAGAAAGGTCACAGTTCTTGCTTTTTTGGTCTACCAAACTGTTCAAGCAAGAAACTATACCAGCAGCCATTTGACAGATTTGCCTAAAAACTGCCAGTGTTTGTGTACCCATTAGTGACATGAATTTAACTCTTTCCCTTGAAGAGAGAATTTACCTTTCTTCCTTCACTTATCTAGATATCCAAATATCACCTAAAAATAATTAGAAAAAAATGTTCTTTGCATTGCTGTAAGAAGCTCTTTGGGATGTTCTCTAAGTGTCTCATGTTTAGTTGGGAATATCTTTTATATTAAGTCTCTGTGTTAGTATTGTCCAATAGAAATATTTTCACCCCAATAGGACCTGATTTTTTGGGTGCACTGAGTACTTACAACTTCAAGTAAACTAAGAGAAGCTGAAAATCCTCCTGAAAATCGGTTCAGGCCCAGAACTGAGTCAGTTTGGTTTCTGGTTACCTTTTGGGGTGCGTTTCAATTTTAATTTGACATTACCTCTAATAAATGTTAGTAAACGTGGATTGTAATGTGACATTTTCTGCAATAGAATCATACTTTATAAAGATTGGATTTAACAAAATTTCAGTCCTGATTCAGCAAAGTGTTCAAGCGTATGCTTAGTATCTGTGGTCATAAGAAACATTCACCTGCTGGGTTTTACCTCTGTGCTAAAAAATTTTGCAAGAATTTTAAGCAAATGTTTGGGATGATCATCATTTATGTGCTCAGAATGAAGTACAAAAAGAACATCCTTTTCATTGAAATAGGATAAAGAGTTATAGATAGGCAAGCGCAGTGTGATAATATAGAACTGTTCAAATATAGATGGACCCTTGCAACTTCTACCTGAATTAAATTTAATGTTGTAATGTTTTACAAAATCACTAATGCCCATCAGACATTCAATCCGGGATCCCTATGCACAATTTAAAAATTTTATTCTGATCATAGTCATTGAGAAAGAGGAAATTGTGGTAATTATCTACAGTGAGAACATACTCGGGATGCTTTAAGGAATCAAGAACTTTCAGAATAAAGCAGTTACAACATTTAGGACTGCAAATGTTTTTTTGAAGGAGATAGAAGGAAAGTACTCTTTCTGCTTTTTAATCAGAATGTAGAAGCAGAGTAAAGAATCTAACTTATTCAATGCTTGATATAGTAAGATTTGAAATGATTGATATTGTAAGATATGAAGGTTGTTAGATGAAAAAGTGAGTTTTTCCATCCTTTAACATTTACATTAAATTTTAAAAATCCTGTATTAAAGCAAGGTTTTTAAGCAATAATCAGACATTACCAAGTTTATTCCAAGTCATAAAGAGCTGTGCTTTTTTTCTTTTCTAAGTTTTAACAACTTTTTACAATTTGCAAATGAAAGAAAAGGCCTATAATCTAAAAAAAAAGTCATGTGCAATTGCAAAAACATTAATGTAATCAGGTGACTGTTTGGTGTTGCAAAGCAGTTAAGGATGTGAACCTGCATGTCAATTAATTTTAGGAAGATTAAACTGCCTGAAAAATGGCACTCTTGTTGATTTCCATGTGGCTGCACTTTGGGATAGACACCTTGCCGAGTGCAACACTGTAAAGGTTATTAATTGTTTTTTATTAATTTGGGAAGTTATTTTTGTATTTGTATTAATTTAGGAAGTTATTAGTATAAAACCAATTATTTGGTTTTATAGAACTAAATTAAGGAATGCAACTAACATATTTGTCTAGATCCACTTATTCAGCTAGAGTCTCTCAGAAGCCTGAAAGGGCTTTTGACAATGGATAATCCATCATAAGAGAATATTTCATAGAGGAAAAAACCCCTTATCTTCGAATTGAAAGATTAGGCAGCATTCTGTCTCTGTCTCAGCTGATTGTGTGTTAAAAATCACATAGGACTGCACTGATTCAGTGTTTCCTCTTGCAGAAGCAGCAGATGAAGATAGTTTCTTGAGTCATCTAACTGGCTTCAATATTTAGAAGGAAGCAGAATTTGTCTTGAGAAGTCATATGGGAGGAAATACACAAGCAAAAAGGAGTTGTGTGAATCTCAGAACAAACTCACCTTGAATGTCAGCTTTCCTGACATCTCACCTGAACGGTGAGAGTTCTTAGGTCTGCAATAACTGGCACACCGTTTACAGCGCAACCCTGGCTAAGGGCACCCTAAGTCAGTAGGTTTAGAGGCTTGTTTTTAAATACTGTGTAGACAAACTGGTAGTAAATTTCAGAAGAATGTATTTTTCCACTAAATTGAGGGTACTTCTATCAACATATAGTTGATGAATATCTTCTCTGTTTTGTGTTTTTGTGACTTCCATTCTGAGTATGACTGGAGTCATAACCATGATGAAAAATAATAGGACTAGAGACAGAAATTTTCTTCAATTGTGCTGATCATTTGCAAAATATTAACTGATGTTATTATTTCATCATGATTTGTTGGAAAAAGAGATTTTATTTTTCACAAACATTCAACGGTAAGGCCACTTGGACTGCCAAATATTTGATTTAAATAGGTGTAATACCTATTTATGCTTATTCTCCCAGAAAACAGGAAATAAAGTGAATGCATCAGAAAATAAATTTATTGATAACTATTTGAACACTCATAACTGGAATTATCTCCAGGCAAGTCTTCTTTTAGAAAACATTGAAGTATTGTGTGTGACACAGGATAAATGGACTGAATTTAAGATGAATCAGGTTTCACATGTCTATCCATGTCAGTAAAGATTGTGTCATAACAGTTATCATGAACTCTAATATTTTTAAAGTCAACTATTTTTTAGTTAGCACTTCTGAGAGGAATTCATTTTTATTAAGCTCATGACACTTTCTCTGTATGTGATTATCAAATTCTGTGCATTCTCAGAGCCTTGAAAATTATTATAAGTGTTTTTAAGTGTTGCTGAGAGATTACCTTTTTTTTTCTTTTGATAGAAGTACATCATGTAAGGATTTTAAAATTATTTTTAATGTTTTTATAATCTAAAATGTTGTTAGCCAGGATAATCTTTTGCTTCAGTGGTCGTGTGTCGGTTTCCCCCTGTACAGTGTAAGGATTTGTCATCACCTGCAATTTGCAAATTTTTCTATTTCTCAGCCAGGTATGTCTGCCAGTCAGCCATACCTGTTCTCTCTAAACTGACTGCATCACTCTTTTCATAGTGCGATTCTGTAGTCTATCTTTATCTAGGCAAAACCTAGTAGTTTAACCTCGGCTCTTGCTGTAGAGGGGTTCTTCTTGTCAGTTTTTCTCTATAGGAAGAAGTATAGACGACCGTCTTGGATTTTTTCAGAGGACAGAAGATAACGAGTGAATCTCTCTCTTCAAATATGGTGATATTCTCTTCCGAGATAACAGGATAATTCAGTCTGGAAGGAACCTCAGGAGATCTCTAGTCCAATTTCCTTCTTCAAAGCAGGGTCAGTTAAGAGATCAGACCTGTTTGCTTAGGACTCTGTCCAGCTGGATATTGAAAATCTGCAAGGATGGAGATTGCACAACCTCTCTGGACAACCTGACCCTCTACTTGACTGTCCTCATGAGGAAAAACTTTTTCCTTACATCCAGTCAGAATCTCTCGTTTCAACTTATGATCACAGTGATCATAAGTTGACCTCCACAGTGCACCTCAGTAAGTAGTTTGGGATTTTCAACCACTTATTCTTCAGTATTGGGAGGCTTGAACTGACACCCATCAAAAAGAGTCCCAGCTACTGCAACTTCTTGTCTGCAACAAGAAAAAAGTAAAATTACAGTTTGTGCAAAATTTCAGAAAATGCCATGCTTTTTAACACAACTGCATGGGAGCATCAAGAGCGGGCTGCTCTGCCGGGGCAGGTGAGCCAGGAGCCAGGGGTGACAGCAAGGCAGGCAGGGCAGTGCCCTCTCTGAGTCCCAAAGTGCCTGAGCAAGAAGAGCAGAGCAGGCTGTGCCGTACAGAGCTAGTTTGAATACCAGTAGCTAAAGCCCAGGTGCTGCAGAGCCTCTTCATGTGCTCAGGGCCCTGGCAATAACATATCTACTGCTTCAAGTGTTTTTCTTGCCTATCATGACTTGCCTTCTTTGCTGATGAATCTGTTTCTCAAAGACTGGAAAAAATATATTAATCCGAGTAAAGAGCAACATGCTGAATGTCTTAGCAGTTGCTTTCCTGCTGCCAGGTGTACACTGAGGTGCACACTGTTTACATTTCACTCACAAGCACGTTTGCAGTGCGGAAAATTGTATTCGTTCTGACTGGAGACTGAGAGAGAAAATCGATTTTGTTGCTTTTGCTTTGTCCGAATGGGCTCACGCAACCCTAATAGTTAAGTGGCCAGATATTAGTTCACTAAAGGAACCATTTCATTACTCCCAAAATACAGGCTGAAATGTGTTTTGAAGATTCTAACATAGACTAATTTAAATAACCCCAAGGCAGGTTGTGTTAGATGAATAGCAAAGAAGTATGTTTTTTCAATGAATGATTGATCTGAGGATTTGGTAAGGTCTTTCATTTAATGTCCCAACCAATACCTGTTTCCATTAGTCACCCAAGAATAGATGTTCCTTTCCAATTTATTAGCATTTAAAGGATATTACTTGCCCCAGTAACAAGTGACAACTGGTGCCAAAGAGGAGAGAATACCTAGCTTGTTCTCTGTGATCTTTTGTCCCAACCTTTTTTATTTTGTAGATGTTAAATAATCTGGAGAACATGCAAAGTCATAAGCTTTTAGAGTGTTCTTTTTTTTTTCCTGTTAAACTCTACTCTTTTTCATGACAAAAGTATCGTATTTTGACCTGTCCTTTATTTTGATGACAAGCTCAGTTTTACTTTGAGGTGCGTTTAAAAAAGAAAAAAGTAGGAAATTGTCTCAGATAATTTTAACATAAAATGTTTTACATTGAACAGGAATTTCAAGTTTAAAGTTCTGAAAGGTGGATATGTGTGCTTGTGTGCTTGTTGGAGCTATGAAACAATGTATTTTGCAGAATGATCCCTGGGAGTTTCTTAGCTGACTAGTGATTTAACCTTAGATAGGAAGAAATTACAGTTTTTGTTCTCTTTCTAGGATTGCTTTTTATGTGAAATTGAAAACTAGTTCAAATTTTAATCTGTTCAGAATTCTGTGTATTTTGAAAAATAGTTATGAACACTAAAGTAAAAGAAACATCTTTCTTTCTACTCATGCTCACATGCCTATTGGTTGACTTACTTCTTGAGATCTTTTGGATTTGTAGCTTCTTTAATTTTGATAAGTTCTAGAAGTTTTGCCTTCTTGTCATCGTTTTAACGAATCAGTCAGTGAGATCAAAAACAGTATAAATATCATCAGTAATAATACTGATAAATCACTGATAATGCACTAGGATAAAATTAACTAAAAAGGTTAATGAAAATAAAGTCTTAGGCTTATATTTTGGGAAATAAAGTGTGTTGATGGCATCCTGCTGAGAAATTCTTCATTTTGTATCTTGAAATAACCTTTAATCAACACTCTGATGATAACTTTAGACATTTTAATTATATTGACTGTGATTTACTAAGCCTAGTAACCTTAAAATTAGCTATCTTGGCTCCCTCTATAGACAACAGACAGACAGACAGACAGACATAGATGTCTAAGACAATTACATCCCAGTGTAACAGAGGTATCTGTGATCACCAGGATATTGCTTTTATCTCTCCCCTGATTACAGAAGGAGCCTAAATGACTAACTCAATTTTGATCTTGGACTAGATGATCTCCAGAAGCCCCTTTCAACCCTAACGATTCTGTGATTCTGTGATCATCACTGATGGGTAAAAAGTTAAACATGATTAATCCTTCCTAACATACACATTTGACTCATTTCTGCTTTACTTCCAGTTCTTCACAAAAATAAAAGAAAAAAGAAAAAAATCCAATGCAAAAATTCCAGTAGACTTTAAATGGAAGCAGGGTAAGGACTTAAACGCTTTGACATTCAAACATAACCATCTCATGCCATTTTTATACTTTTTAATCTTCTGATTTATATTTCATCCAAACGAATTGAAAATCAATTTCAGAAAGACTGACAGTGATTTCATAATCATGGGATTCTTTTTTACAACAGAAAATAAACCTTTGTTTAGACTCAGACACTGGACAGAGCCCAGAGATCAATAGCAATGAGAGTACAATGCGTCTTGTCACAGGCTGTTTTAGCAGAAATGAAACTGTATGGTAGCTTTAGCTTTTGTATGAGTTTCTATGTGTCTTCGTGAGTTAAATTTATCTTTTCAGAAAGTTAATCTTGAAAAAAGTTATTTGATCTTGGATCAAAAATTGCTAAAAATACATAGAAAAACAGGAGAATGTGGGACTAAAATTTTTGAAAAGTCTTCTCCATTTCTGCATATTCAAAATTTGATTTTTTTTTCCTTTTTCTTCTTCCATTTCTCCTTTTGTCTTATTGATGAGTATACATTTGTTTTTCTGTTAGAAATATTCTTTCAGTTGTATGGCCCTTTAAGAACTACTAGAAAAGATGTGTGTCCACCACCACAGTAAAGGAGACTTATTCAAATAAGGAACTGTGTGCTGCTGAAAGGTGAAGGAAAGGGTGAAAGAAGGAAGGAAAGTTACTACAAAGTCTATGTCTGCTAAACCAAACCGGTCACAACGTTGAATTGTACTTAATGCACCAGTTGTCATAAGATCTTTCTTCTGACCCATGACTTCTGACTTCATGGTACGCTTACTGATCATTGTAATTCTCTGTCGAGCACGATTAAAGGGAAGTAAACATTTTTCACTTTTTCACTTTCTGCAAGAAATGGAAAAAAAACATGGTAGAGAATGGTAATGTATGATTAGGCAGACTACATGGACTCATGAGCAAAAAAAAAAAAAACGTGAAAAATGATAAGACACAGATCAGCTTTAATATCTCTGTGCAGCTTACGGTTTCCTGAGATTTTAAACGTTTGTGATTTGAACTGTCTTTGGCAACTTATTGAACTTCAAAATTCAAGCCGCAATCTCTCTTTAAATACTATTCTTTGTTCCCATCGCAAGTTCTTTCAGGAAAATAAAATAATGTGTACACTGTTTAAGTGTGTATCATTGTGTGCGTTATTGGCTAAATGTCCTTTTTAGGACATTAGCCATCTTACAACACTGGGTAGTATTTTGCCACTTCAGTTAACCCAAAGATAACACCAAAGCCGTAGCAACACTCTCCACTCCAGACCTAATACCTTTAGCAGCCATTTTGTCCTTCCTTTTACACATTGTTTACACACTGAAGGCACAATAGTTGTATTTCAAATAATTCAACGTACTTTTCTTACATGTTTCAATGTACACATTTTACTAAATAGAAAAGGTAGCAGGCAGATATTTATTCTGCACTGTACTGCTCTGCATTACAAATCTGAATGAGTGTTTTCGGTAGTGCTACCTACATGAGTTGACACTATACTCCAATTTACTTGTCTCAACAAGATTGTGTAGGATTTTACCTTTGTGGCCAAATTTATTTTGTAAATATTAGCAGCAAAGTTTGATTTTGAAGATCCTGTAGAAAATAAAAAAAAACAGTAAAATGTTATGCTTCAGGATTTTATCTGTAATGGTAATATGTAAGGAAAAATCTTGTAATGGTAGGTTATTCACTAATAATACGTATTTTTATTCAGAAAGGCTACATAGGAGTTTTCCAGAGACAAATTATGATATGTTTTTCCTCTAAAGCCTGGATATTTTTAAAGCACTAGAGTTCTCAGGGAACAGATCTGGCATTTTTCTTCTTTTGTAGTATATTTTGACAACAGTTAAAAGTCAAGTAACGATACTGGATGTTTATTGCTCCTATATTAAACTGGATGCAATGAGAAAGACAGAGCCAGCTGAAGAACGTGTTTCACCATTTCATTCAAAAGGACCAAACAACTCTGACAAGCCTACCAACTCCTCACAGATGCATAGGTGTGCAGTAAGATCCAAACCACCCCTGAGCAAAGAATGAAGATCAAATCATCAGCTAAGAAGCTTAGATACCGTGAATACGAGAGGTACAAAAAGCTAGTGATAACAGAAAAAAGGAGGAAGAAATAATGATATAAATATGTTGGAAAGAAAACCAGAAGACTTTGCTTCCTTCAGGGTACAAAGAAAGGACATTTCCAAGAAAAATAAAAAAGGACATTTCCTGTCACACTGCCTCAATGGAAAAGTACTGGAGACAAGAGACTTTGGATAAAGGACCTGAGAGTAGAACAGTTGCTGAGGTGAGGGTAAAGCTACATCCACACAGATGTGTCTGTAAGTCACTGAGCTCACGTGCTCTCTCAGAGGGGAATCAGACAAGCAATTCAGCACCTAAAGCATGTGTTCCAAAATAAATTAAATTAATCTAACCAGTAGGCAAATAATTCTACAGTTAAGCTAATTTTCTCACCTTTTTTTTTAACACAAAGAGCACTGCTGACTTTTAAAAATGAAATACAGAGAATCTTAAAAAATTGAGTCATTAGAAAAATCCTGTAGAAAATCCTTCTGTAACCTACTTTTGCAGAATACGCAGAATTTGTCAGTTTCTAAACAGTGCTTCTTTCCCCTGTGACACTGCCTTTTTAGCATTTTAGTCATTTCAACATCCAATTGCAGACAAAGTTTTAAATGTCTTTATTGTCCTAGTGATATTATGAAAACTTCTCACAGCAGCTGATAGAAAAATAAAAAATTCAGAGATGTTATGGATTTGGACATGTATAACAGATGGCAAAAGGAGTATGGTTCCATAATACAGGGTAGTTTGGACCTGGTTTATTAAGAAATTCAGATTTACACAATTCCACACATCTGTCCATCTGTGAGCTGTCAATTATACTTTCAGCAAATTTCAACCTAGATTTCACCCCAGGTGCAGAGATTTGAAGTCATAAGTTTTCAAAGACTGGAAGTCTCTATTGTCTCTGTGTATTTCAGGAAAACTGATTATTTTGGGGAAAGGGAAAAATGTTGAAACTGCTACCTCGTAGGGACCCCCTTTTCTTCCAGGGTGCTAACCCGTAGGATTCCTCCAAGTAGGTCCCCGAAGAGGCCAGGTTTGCTCTTCTATTGTGATCCTACTTTTTGCCTTGCTTACTCCACACAGGATCGTGAACTCCACCACCTCATGGTCACTGCAGCCGAAGCTGTCCTCAACCTTCACATCTCCAACCAGTCCTTCTTTGTAGGCTGGTACAAGGTCCAGCAGTACACCCCTCCTCGTTGGCTACTTCACCACCTGTGTCAAAAAGTTATCATCCATGCTCTGTCAGAGCCTCCTGGATTGCTTGTGCCTTGCTGTACAGTCCTTCCAGAAGTTGGGGGTTGAAGTCCCCCATGAGAACCAGGACCTGCGGTCGTAAGACTACTTCCAGCTGTCTGTAGAAGGCCTCATTGACTTCCTCTTCCTGGCCAGGTGTCCTGTAGTAGACACCCACAACAGTGTCCCCTGTGTTAGCCTGCCCTTTGATCTTCACCCACAAGCTCTCGACTTGCTCTTCATCCACCCCTTGGCAGAGCTCGATGCACTCTCACAACTCCACCACCTCGCCTCCCTGGCCTGTCTTTCCTAAGAAGCATGTAGCCGCCCATGACAGCATTCCAGTTATGCGAGCTATCCCACCATGTCTCTATAGCTGCAATGAGATCATAGTATGATAGTAATCAAAACTTAACTGAGAAGTCTGACATTTTCCTGATTGCCATTACTGTACATAGGATATTTGCTCTGTTAACATGGGATAACAGAACAGTGTGAAGCATACTGCGACAAGTTATTACTAGATTTACTTTTAAAAATTACTAGATTTTTAAAAATGAAATTTGTCCAACTTTATTTGGGCATTTAATAGAAAATGGAAAAATGTATTTGACTATTTTTCTGGTAAGGAATAAGCAAACTGAATTTATTTCATAACAAAGAGGATATATGATTTATTTTGTTTTTACTTTCAGTTGAGATGAGCATATAACAGTATAAAATAATGCTGTACCTGTTTGAAGAAAACAGCATGAGCATCTTATTTGTTTACATAGAAATGTATTGTTATAATGTTATTTGATATGTACTTAGCAATTATTATAATAAAGCTTAATACTTAGTTTAATACTTATTCACTTGATATTTTTTGAAGACATAAGTGCTATCTGACATCAGATTGTGTGATTTTTTTAGTGTTTTCTTGCTAAACTCTGTGTGTTTGTGTGCATATAAGGATATGTTATGTGTACAAATATACAGAGGGCTTTCGGAAGCTAGACTGGTGAAGTATGCTGCTCAGTTCTGCCAACCTCAAAACATTCTGTGTAATCCTGAGGCATTGAAAAATATTCTCCCAAAGGAGTCAAGTTTTGAAGGCACGTTTCTTCTCCAGTCCTGTTTTTTCTCATTGTTCTCTTTGACAGCACAATATTTCTGAACTTCTTTACCATCCTAGCAGAGCCCTAGAATACAAAAGAAGTCATCAAAAACAAAAACTACTTTATTTTTACCATTCTTCCCCCAACCCACTTTTTTGTCATTACCCATACCATATAATATGTTTATCTTATTCTCCTGGGATGTGTGCTATAACCCATGGTTGTGTAGGGTACTACTCTAACATGCCACAATCCAGCAGTAGAAGGAGGATAATCATTTTTGATGACAAATGAGAATAGGAGGGCAGATTACCAGAAAGAAGATGCAGATTTGAACCCACTTCAGCTGTATGCCATGGACTTGGCTTTCCTCCTTGAGACTATAAAACCACCTTCAGCATTTTCCAGGAGAGGAAACTACTTTCCTATCCTGGAAATGGAGGTCTAGTATTTATCCAAGTAATAGCCATCAGAGAGTTAGCTAGGCGGCCAAATGTTAATTAAATGCAAATATAATTATTCAAATCTTTTTGCCTGTTTTTATCCAGTATTTCTGACAAAGATGTTGGAGAGCAATTTTATTGACTCTGGCCTTTATTTTATACTTAGGGAAAACAAATCAGATTTTCTTTGTGACTATATTTGGAGGACATGAAAAGCTTTGAGTTGAAAAAAATCTGAACACACAGTTCATTTTGGCATACTCAATCCAAGTGAGTGAAACAATTTTCAAATAACTTATAAATAATTCTGAAGGAGTTCCACCACATGCCCAGGAAAACATTGGGAATCTTCTACAATTACATGAAAAGATCAATATTGATACAGTATTAAAAGAAGCTCATAAAAGCAATAATACTTTTATATAGCTTTAAAGGTGTCTTGGAGATTAAAACCAGTATATTTTGTCTTGCTTACTCAGGACTTTCTCCACATTAGGCAGCCTTAAATAGATGACAGTCCCTGAGGCTAAAATTGAAAGATGTTTCTTTCTGCTCTGCAGTGTCTGTACAGGGAGGAAAGCTTTCAATATGTGTGTTCTTTGTGAGATTTACAGGTCTTACAACATGCATTTCAAATTTATATATATATTTTTTTTATGGTGGTTATTTTTTAATATATATATCCTAAAATGCAAGGATGGTAATAATTTGGAGCTTTTTAAAGAATAATCTAAAATATACTATACCTCACACAAAACCAATATGTGCTATTTGCAGATCTCTAACTGGTCATTTTCTCAAATGTCATGATTTAGTGGTAGCTTTTATATACAAATATTTGAGAAAGTCATTCTATTTACACTTAGAGCAAGATACCTGTGAAGTAACACAGAGTATATTTGTTGTTTTTAAATGTTCTATATCGCTATGGAATTAGGAAATCAGAATAGTTCAGAATTTTAATGTTTTTATATATAGTTCTTACAAACCACTTAGCCCAGAAAAATCTCTAACTCTTTTATGCAATAGGTAATGGAATAAATAGAATAATATATAAGTAGCCCTAGAATAAAACCCACATGCACAAAATTTGGCCCTGGAGTTGGAGTTTATCCTTGCTGAGTACACAGAATTATACAGTCACTGATCTCTGCATACCTGATTCTGGTATAGTAACTCTGAATTCTTTAAAAGCATTCACCTTATTTACAGTTTGATCCACATTTTTTTTATATTACCCAACAAGCTACTGATACAGGAAAAGGAAATGCTTTTACCAAAATATTAGAAAACAAGCAATAATTATGAAACAAACATCAAAACTGCACTATGCAAATAAGGTACAAAATAATTCGCTGTAATTTTATCAATTTAATAAAATCAATATTTCATTTATGAAAAATAGGTATGTCCAATACGTTTTAGATCTTTTTGAGAGTGTTTTGAGAAAAGCTCATTGTTAGAAATCTAATCTGGATTTTGAATGATATCCTTCAGAAATTCTAATTGTACATATACAACTTCTCCATGAAGTGAGCTTTATCTCCTTGTCAATACTGAAGGCTATCCTAAGCACTTAAATTTTTGCAGCAATCCTCATATTCCTTCATGGAAGGAGTGAAGCTGTGCAGATTTATGCAGGTGAAAGAACTCTCATTATTTTTTAAAAGACAGCTTTACATGTGCGCAAGGATGAATTGGACATACAGTTCAAGAGTAGCTCCTTTTTGCCTAGTAGGAATATTGCCCCATCACAGATAGCAAGGCCATGTATTTTTACAGATAGCAAGGCTAAATCACGGAAACAGCCCTTTTCTCTACATGGGTGTGTTTTCTTCCTAAAATTCTCTTTTTGTTCTTACATCAGCTTCTGTCTGCACTTTGAGGAATGCAGCAAGATTATACATCTACTCATACATTGCAGAAAAATGGCAGGAGCAAGATATTTAAGTATAAGTCATAGTACTAATAGAGTATAGCAGCTTCTCTTTCTTATGGACTAATTGATTTTTTAATTAAGTGCCCATGGAGACAGATTTGACTGGTGAAATTTTCATCAGAATTTTCACATTCATGTAGAGAAATGATTTCAAATGTTACAACTTTAAATTTACTCTTTTTTAAAATTCTATCATTATCATGAGAGGGGGAGCAGAGTGAAACCTTCTTACAAATCTTCCAAGAACTCTTTCACTGAAAACTACATGTATTACAGTAAATATAAAGGTGTTTAGCCTTCGTAAGTTATCAAAATAACATCATTTCCTGAGAGTTGAATGGAACTAAAGTCAGCCTTCAGTATATGAGTTTTCTTCCATGAACAAACACTGTCCTCAAATGCAGCAGAAAGCTTTTCTCTAAAAAAAAACTAGTCAAAGACAAAGAAGAATTAAATATTTAATGTTGTAACTTGCTACACAATAAAAAGTAAGAAATTGATACAAATTTGGTCAAAGAATGTTTTTAAGTTTCTGTTAATATCTCTGAAAAGCACTTTGTGAGTATGTCTGAGCTTTGTGCAAAAATAGTGTAGTTAGAGTACATTTACAGAATTTGGTGGAATGTGAATTCTAAATAAATTTAGGAGTTTATTAATATTACCATTTTAGGAAATGTTTGTGTGTGCATCTTCTCTGGATTTAGAAACTGAAGAGGACTATCATGATAATTTGGTTTGACCTGTTGCATAATGTGACAGAAAAGTAAAAATATATAAATTATAAAAATATATAAAAAATATATACATATATAATTCAAATGACCTATATATATATAGGTTATATTCCCATCAGAAAATGAGTATATCCTTTCAAATATTTAATTTCTTTTGATATTTGAAGTAATAAATAATTCTTGCATTTCCTGGAAAATTATTATAGTTGTGTGATCACTCCCACTGTTTAAAACTTGACAGGATTTTTTAAATGAGTAAATTTGTCTAGTTTAAATTTTAAACATTGTTTTTTATGATGTCCTTTTTCCTATATTGAAGAAGCTGCATAGAATCAGAATAGAATCTTCCCTGCATCTATATGTGTGAATATAGATCATAAACTACCTCTAAATTTTCACCTCATTATTGTGAAGTGAGGATCTCAATAACTTCTTTCCATCTATAACTCTGACCAGAGGAGAGTAGGAGACAGCACACTCTAGCAAACGGGTGCAGAAGAGAAAGTGACGCTTCCTTTCGTGTCCAAATATTCTCGGATGAATTCCTTAAATATGGAAAGTGAGTTTATACATATCTGGTCCATTCGGGAAAAGAGTGCAATTATTCCATCTACTTCTCCAGGCTTACAAAGGCCCTGTTCTGTGATTGACTTCATTACCTTTTTTGTGCTAGTAAGTGGAGTCTGGCTTGAGACCTTTTGGGAATCTTAGCTGTGTAATATTCTAAAAACACATTATTTGAATAAAAAACATGTATCTTCACTGGAATGAATAAAAGGGTTATCTACTTTTAATGTAGTGATGGGCTTATCTTTAAAAACAGTCAAAAACTGCTGATTAAGAAGGAAAACATCCATTGTCCTCAAACATTTGTGCAGTAAAGTTTGGATGGGAAAAATGAGTTTTGGAAGGAAAATAAAATATAAAGTTGGAAGATTTAATATATCACTTCAGGAATCTGGGAACAAATCAAAAATGGAAAGATTGTTGTACTAGAGGAAAGGCAGAATGCGTACAAATCTGAAGTGTAAAAATCTGTTCCATTAACATTTATAGCCAAATTCCTTTTAACTTCATTAGAGAATGGACTTCACTCTGTGTGGAAAAAGAGGCTTCGCTATGTCACAGAATCTAAAGACTAGAGTCATCTAACATATCTCACCTCCCCCAAGGTAACCTAAATACATTAACAGCTGCAGAGTAACACAGAAACAGGTGGTGCAGTACAGTATCTCACAGTTAATAGACTGTTATACAGAACATATGTCCAGTCACAGGTTCACAGCTTTGTATAGCTGTTACGAGCCACAAATTCCACAAGAAGAGATCAGCGCTAGCCTAATCCCATGCTTGATGCAACGCTTTTGTGATACCTTCAAAATATTTTAGTAGCACCAGTCATCCTTGTGGCCACGTACCGGAAGCGTTTAGTTTCAAAATGGGAAAGGTAGAGAAGTGCAGGAAGGCAAACGACAGAGTGGAAAATGAAGAATATGGTGCGTAGATGAAAGTGGAGACTAAAGAGGGAAAAGGATGTATGAATGTAAGAAAGTATATATCTCTTCATCTTTCCCTCTTTCTCTTTCTTGTCTTCAGATACCAAACTGCTATTCCTTGTTTAAATGCGTTTTGTACTCTTACCAGACCATGTCTCCAATAACCAGTTTTACCTAGGTATCACATAGCTCTTTTCTTTTACGAAAACTGATATGCATGGAATTGCTGGATTTGGTAGTCAATACCCGTGCCGAAGCTTACCCTGAGCTGAGACTGCAAGGTGCAGAACAGTTTGCCAAATTCCCAAAGAATTGTTCTCGTAGTTCGAGCAGGTCTCATAAGTTCTGCGAAATGCAGTGCCTCAACTGAGTAAAATCAAAATTGTAAGGCAGTCTGTGCTGACCCAAAGAAATGCTGTCATTTTTCCATAATTTTTCAGTATCTTTCACAGTGTGCTTTGTGCTCTGCTGCCAACAGAAGCTTGTGATTTTGTGGCAGTGACGATGGCTACCACAGTGGCACCTCTCCCGTGGGCTGGCATTCACTCCTGGGCTTCCACTGTATCCATACTCAATCTTGAACTTTTTCAGAATATCTTGTATTTGAATAGTACTGTGTAACTGAGTGCAGTTTAAATTCATGATAAAAACAGCAAAACATTTATGTCACACATCTTGTTATTCAGTTAAATAAGCTAGATCACAAAATTAGGCAAGGAATACCTATACATAAGTATATGTTTTACTAACCTAATAGGGTCCATGGCAGAGAAAGGAAAGCCAGTGATTGAGGCCTTTTGAAATTCCTTTAAGCTAATTTTTATTTTATTAGCTGAAACAAGTATTGCACTGTAAGTAGTCTAACAAAGGCTATTGTATTTGAACTCTGTCTAAGGATGCACCATAATAAGAAGGATGATTCACAAAAAATGTAGCAGTTGTGATTATTATGCATGTCAAGTTAGATTTGCACCAAGTCAGTATTTGAAACCATTGAATTCTTTTTTATTTATTTATTTCCACTTCCTAAAGTTGAATTTAAATGTTGCTCTTAGGTCAGAGTAGTTACAAGAATATCAAGTCTCATCTGCTTCTGCCAATGAAAAAAAAACAAACTTAGGCTATGACCACAAAATTCAAGAGTGGTGAATTTATTCAGTCTAATGATTGTTCTAGCTCATGTGATCATTGTTAAGCATATGAGTGGAATTAATAATCCATATTAACTCTTGAGGAATTTTTTTGAACTGTGAAGTTACCTTTCATGATATCACTGAGAAGTTCAGTTTTCCCAGGTGAACAAAAAAGGAATTAACAATCCTAGGAAAGACTATAAATAATATAAATAATATTGCTCATCTGAAAAAACAGCAGCTTCTGTTTCACCAACTATCTTTTAAGAGCTTCTTTTGAGCCTTTTCATTTTTTGTTTGTTCCTAACAGCAGCAAAAACATGTGCTCAGCCAACAAGCCCCTGTCATTGCAGCAGGAACACTATTTGTTAAGTATAACTTCTACAAAACTCTAAGATATTTCGTCCTCTAATTTTTCTGAATTACACTAAAAAGTGATATATTTGAACATTAATTAAATTAACTGCTGTATTTTTATCAAAAGCAAAGGGAAATAAAGGAGATGTAAGTATCCTTTCTGAAATAAGCAACTGTCTGTAGAAGTAAAAAAAAAATCTTGATATTCTATCAGAAATTAATTTTTTTCAATAACATTATTATCTAGACCACAAAAATTTCCTGTAGATATTATATCAGTGACTTGGTACCAAGATGTGTGAAAGAGTATTTTATTTGATAAACTTTGAATTTCATATCTTTTCAATTCATTGGATACAATCTTTTTTACATTCTAAGAGAGGAAAAACACAGTTTCTTTGTTTAATTTCTGTAACTTACTTTTGGTGTACTGTTCACAATTCCAGATATCTTGACTTGTTTCCATTTTACGTAAGCTTTCTCAAATCTTTTTATTTATTTTTTTATTCTTTTTCATTTTGATGTGGGAACGACCAGTATTTCATTCAATAGTCTAAGTTAAAGCACCACATATGATTATACAAAATAACCACATTATGACCATAATTTTAGTCTCTACAATCAAATTCTGGATCAATTTAAAAAGAAGTATTAAAAATAGCCACCTACATCTGAAGGTGCTTAAAGAGATTGCTTTATGTAGAGATGAAAAAGTTGTGCATGAAATTATATCCCTCTTCAAAAGAAAGATTTGGTGGCTTTCAGCCATTATCATAATGTCAAACCCAAAACCAAAGAAAGGGTTTCCTTAGAATTATTTTGAGATTTTAGTTTTTATAAGTTTAAATACTCTTAGATTTATTATTATTATTATTGTTACTATTACTGTCATCATTATTATCACTATTATAGCTTTTCTTAAGTTAAGAAATAGATTTTAGTTAAGGTCTGAGTAAAGTTTTTGTGAAAAAAAAAAACATTCACTATAGCTGAATGTATATATGGGATCTTATACATTCTTTTCCCAATAGCTAGAATTTCATAGCTAGGTTTGCTGTGCTTGAATAAATTTAATCAATAAAAAATCTTTCTGATTTAATTCACATTGGTATGCCACAGTGATGAGTCCTTTTTTATGAGCCACCTGCTTCCAGAGTAAATCTAAATCAGTTATAACTGTCTTCCAGATTTTTTTAATATAAAACTTTGCCTCCTGAATATATGTGTGTACTGTTGATCATGATATTATGCCTTTTTAAGAGTTGCCATCATGAGAAATGCCACCATTTTGCCCTGGTATTTGAATCATGGCTTTATCTCCCAGCTCCTCCTACTGGAAATAAAGACACAAAGACCGTACCTGCAGACTCCTACTTGCCATTTTGTTAAAACCTGTTCGTTGACCCATTGTATACAAGAATTTAGATTTCCCTTCCATAGAGCAGAAGTGAAGACGAAAAGAGACAGAGGTATAGTTGATATTGGATGCACATTATATTCCTATTGCAGACCCACAGGCATACTTGCTGGGAGCTTGTGGAAAGGGGTTTCTTTGAAAAACTTTGATAACAGTTCCTCAGATATGGTTGGTGTTTGTAGGCAGCTGCCCTAAAGATGTCTTCAGAGTACTCAGGACAGCTCTTTTCTGACCTGTGGGCACCCAACGTCCCCCAGGCACGGGTGCATGCAGAACTGGATTAGCTCCCTATCTAAACTTTCAGTATAAGGTACAGCTAAGAGGATAAATTGCCCGTGACCCAATTTTGTACACGGATTTGGACACTAGAAAGGATTTTCTGGTAAGCATAGCTAATCGGGCTACCTGAAGTGAGGCTTTTCTGAAGTCTCAGATGCCTCAAAGTTTTACTTGTTTGTCAGTCATGACTGTAAAAAAACAAGTTATATTACTAACCAGCCTAACCATAACAGAAATGTATATAAAGCAAAACAATCTTTTTATAGCAACGTGACTTGCCTCACTTGCAGAAGCAATTTACCTGGTCGTCCATAATGGAACTATGTCAAGATAGGGATAACAGAAAAGCCTTTTTGTGTAGGTTAGCTTTTATCTGCTAAGAGACTGCATTCTTCCAGCGTTATCTTTGTGTGATTGGAGATACTGAGACCACCACTAGCAAATAATCTTAAGAGCACAAATTAGATAAAATATAAACTCCACATTTAAATTTTTGCTAAAACTAATTTAAAAAACTAATCTTGCCTCTCCTCTCTTTGCAGTAGATCTCCTGAAGAAAAAGCCTTCATGGAGCTATATCAAAGGAAATAAGGGTATTACTGTAAAAGTTGTTAAATAATGTTAACATAGATCACTGAGGATATTTTCTGCTGCTTTTTTCCCCACAAAAAGCCTTCATTTATAACACAAACCCTCACTGACTTTTCAGCACAGAAATCTCTACACATATTATAGAGAACATATGAAAACAACGGTCTCTTTGCACTAAGATGCTGCTATAGAAAGCCTAATTTGTTGCAAATCAGACCAAATTAGAGTTTAAAATGAGAACATTGCTACCTTGCACTTCACGTAACAATGCTGCATCCTAACAGCGTGTAAGCCATCACAAGATTTAGAGCTCAGCTCAATCAGGGACAACAAAATTAGAAATAAATAGAGAAGGATCAATACAAAGTGTTGTCTGGCATAATGAAACAGCCCTTAGGTAGAAAATCTATTTTACTTCTCTCTTACCAGCTGTACTCCTCAACAATCTCTGCCCCAGTCGAGTACACAATAAGGTTATTTATTTTATTGGGAAAAAATGTGAAGTTACATCTCTTACATTAGAGGAATACTATATTGTTGATCAATAAAATGGTTTAACAATTTAGCTTTTTATTGTTAAAAGATACTTGCATTAACACTGCTGTTATTTGATACAGCATTAAGAATTACCTTGTAGTTTATGCTGTTATTCTGACAATCAATGCTTAGCTGGAAATGCTATCCACCATGCTCTTATGCAACGTTAGAATTTGTGCCAGATGTTGCTGAACAATTCTAATAATGACAGACATATATTATGTCTGATGTGATTTAACATTCAGTATCTGCTGTGGGATTCTCAATGCTCATTTCTTTCTTTTCTTTATCATTTATGGTAAGATCTGATAAGATATTTGCTTGTGTATAATGGGCAAAACGTAGGTGTCTAAGTGAAAAAGGTTTAATCCTTAATACTCCCCTTTAGTTAGAGGTTGCTGAAGTCTATTAGTGTGTTCTTATTTTATTTTAGCTTTTATTTCTTATTTTCTTCTTTTAATCTTAAAAAAGTATCTCCCTCATTCCTCTTTGTGGCCGTCTTTCAGTGCCTAAGCAATGAAAATTCTGTTTCTATACATGCACAGAAATACTTTAGTCAATACTTCAAGGCTACAGAGCACTATTTCAAACCTATTCCTCTGGGGGTTAGTGTGTTCCTATGGCCTTAAGCTGTTTTTGAGGGGTTCGGTTTGGCAGTCTTTCCAGGGAGCTATTTACTGGTCCTATAACTGCACTGTCAGGCATGTTTCAAAACTATAGGGATGCTCCTCTCCCTTTTACATACTCATGTGAGAAACTTTCTCCAATTTCCTCTCCTTCCAGAAGGCAACTGACACCTGCCTCATCCAAGTAGAGGCTACTCACCAGGCTGTGTTCATCGTTCTCATGGCAACTACAGAGAACGAAGATAATCTGAAGGAAAGAGTGTGTGCGTCCATGAAGGAGAAAGGTTCTCCTCTTCAGGTATTTCCATGAGAGCGTGAATCCTAGGTTGTGGCCTGTGCTCCAGCTACCAGTATTCTGCATTTCTAGAGGAGTGCACCATTGCTGGATCCCAGAGTCAGGCTCTAGGTAGTTCTGGAACAAAAAATCTAAAACTCTTCTCTGTACAAATGTCCATCTTCATCCAAAGGGACAGAGGGCCCTCACACAGGTCTTGGAAGACCTCCACCCCAATGTAAGACATCTCTCTCAGTGATGGGAGTCCTGCATCCCTTCCTCATGTCTGGCAAATGTATAAACATTGAGCATACACTACATTAACAATAACTGTAGAAGAAACTGAGAAGAGAGGCCTTCTGTACAGGATATGCTGAAATCCCGGTTCAATAGAGCTTCATTTAGTCTGACATTCTGCCTCTCCCCAATTTAAGTGACCTCTTATTGCTTTTTGGTGTGCTGTGGAATAGCTCTGTCTTTAAATTTCAAACCCCAGAGGATGGAGGGAATTACATTCAGGTTTCTCATATTGTTCTTGAGCACTTTAACCTCCACAGTATAATAGACAAAGGGAAAATAATGAAATTGAAAGGAAGGAGGAAGTTTGAACTGGGAAAAAAAAAAAAAAAAATGAGTTCTTGTTTTCTTGTTTTCAGGGGATTCTGGAAAATAAAATTCCAAGTATACAAAAGTTTAGAGTAAAGGCATATAGTACCATAGAGTTCAGAGTTTAAAATATGACCTAATTCTTTTTGACAATCTCTAGAAACTTCACATTCATAGTATATTCTGTATTCTGTGGCTTCTTCTTCTGAGTGTGGGCTATTCTGGATTCTGTTCAGAACTGTCTCCTTATCTCCAGACATTTTATAGCATGTTTACCTAGATAATACATATTTTGAATAACTTTCCAAGGGCAAGATATTTGAAATAGGATGTTGCATCACTACCACCGTGATACATAAATCCCTTTCTTAGATTTAGCTCATAGCTTAAAGCTATAGCTTTAGCTCTTAGCTTAAAGAAATCATTAAATCCTGACATTTATGGATCAGAGCTGCCATGATATCTGTATTAGTAAATCTGCTTGTGGGAGGGAAGAAGACCTTCTTTATTTTTAATTCTCTTTTTCAAGAAAGTTATGAGCAGGTCTTGAGCCACCCACAAAACACATTAGTCAGTCAAACTCCCCTTTTTCACCACTAATATCTGTAACAAGAGTAAAGTACAGTACTTTTGCAAGATTCTGTAACATTTCAGTGGTAAACAATTTTTCTCCTGCTGGAGCAGTTTGAATATTTTATTTCCAATTTCTAATTTCTTATTTCATAGTACAGTAAATATTCTAATATTCAGGTTATTACTGTTCAGAAATCTAAAGTATGTTAAAGTTATGTGAATTTTCTAGGTTGACAGTAGCAGAGATTTTTAGCTTGTGGGTCACAAAAAATAAAGTTTCTGAAAGGGAATTGAGGATGAGGATGAATTCAGTATGATTTTGTTAGGTGCTGATAATTTAGTATACTCCAGTTTTATCTTGTACTTTGAAAATACGATAACTTTTAGGCCTTAAACTACCAAAGTGGATGACAAATTTACATCCAAGACTATAAAAGAAAACTGTGTTTGTTCTAACTTTTTGAGATGTGTTTCAGTAAAAGTATTTGTTTCGAGTAACTCATATTCTACCACAAATATACAATATATTATTCTAGGGAATATTTTTTTCCAAAATCATCACAGGAAATATTCATTTCTAATAATCAGCAAATTGTCTAATAATTAGCTGTGATTTTTTTATTTCTGTATAACTTCTATATCCTTTATTAGTCAGTCTAACAAATCTGAATGCATTCTTAATTCTTATTGCAAATATGCAGATTAGAAAGCAATAATATCTGATAATTTTAGTATCAGATATTAAAAGCAGAAAGTAATCTGGCCAGTAAGGTGGAATTTATTCTATTCTGCTCCTTTCAGAGTCATTAAAAAAAAAAAGAAGAAGAAGAAGAAGAAATGTTTCCTAATTACTGTTTCAGCTATACATGTGTTATGAAACAATACTACTGTAACACCTCTACTGTGGGTGAGAATGGAAAACATCTGCTTAATTTTCATTCTCTTTGCAAAAGCCCCTTGAGATATCACCTCTTCCTCAGCTATTCAGAACCAGGTCATTGCTTTCTCTGATTTCTAAACCACCATCTGCTAAGAAATTCAGTCTATCTATCTATCTACCTACCTACCAGTCTGCCTGTCTATTATCTTCCCTTCAGGAAGATTGAAGGACAGAGAAAATACCAATCATTTGTCAGAGGTATCTGACAATTAGACAATCAGAAACGTGAAATGCTAAAATAATGCCTTTTATTGTTTATTTTTAATGCTCCAAATGTATCTCTGGATTTTACAGGAATTTAAAGTGATTAAATGTGTTGTTAAAACAGTATATTTCCACCATGTAATGTTCTCTCTCCTTCCTTATAGTTGATTGTTCGTCTTTCAGATCTCAAGAAATCTCAAGTTTTCTGTTGTCCGATAATGATATGGTTTGGGGTATACTTAGTGGTTTTCTCATCTCTATATATCTGAACAAGTATTTCAGTCAAATTCTGTTGTCCTTGGCAGTTGGTTTTTCATACACATATAACGAACAGAGCTTTTCTGAGCTTCCGACCCCTACACATTTGTTGTCTCATACGCAATGAAAATTTTATTTTTAAAAAATTCATGGCTATATGTAGAATATGCATGCAGGTAGGATGCCTATGTCATTTGAAATATAATTCTGCAATTCCTTACTTTTGTAAATATTTATCTTTAATGTCTGACTTGTAAGAAATTACATCCTGCAGGTGCTTACATTTAACAATATCAGGACCTTCGCATATATCATTCCAGTTAAAAATGGCAATAGGTTTGTTTGCAAAGCACAAGTAGAACTTGACTTTTTTTTCATTTATCTTCTTATTTTATATCCTTAATATTTATTTCCGGAAGTACAGATAAAAGTTTCTACTGACTGTCAGTTGCATACTCTACCTCACTACCTGAAAGTAATTGGAATTTAGTTTACTAGAAATAACTAAGTTTACTGTCCTATGGGATTGAATTGTTGCATTAATAAATAAAGTCTGTCACATCTTTTGTGCAAAGAGAAGGTAAAATGATTCCACCACTTTTTTTTTTTTCCAATGGCAGCATGAAAATAAAAGTAAGTCTCACTTTGATATCTTTGTCTAACATATATCATATCCAAAAAATGAGAGGTTTTGAATTTAAAGTAATATTTAAATGCAGAAAACAAGTCTGTTTAATAGTCTTGATATGCTCTCATAACTTCAAGAAGCGACTGAAATTTCAGTTCCATGACTACTAACAAGAGTTGTGTGGGTAGTTCGTCCTTGTTGCTTTGAGTAATTATTAATATATATTTTAAATGATTTACCATTTATCTTATACACAGCTTGATTTAGGACCAATTTTTATTCTGTTTTAGTATAGATACTTGGTAGAAGTTGAGTTCACTACTTCTCTCTTGTATCTGGCTTTATACCTATTTAAGTGAGAAAAAGTAGTTCAGTGTGGTCTGGCTAAGGAATATTGTATTTTCTTTTTCATTTCTGATATAATATTATATTTTCTTTTTCAGCTCTGATATATATTCACACGATAAGCTTTCCAGAAATGTGGTAACAGAAGAAGGTCAGAGAAGTGTGTTGTGAATACGCAGAGGCATTAAAAAAAGAATCATGTCAAATGACTGAAAATATTGGGATTATTTTAGAAAAAGTAAATAGTAAATTGCAATTCTCTTATCAAGAGGTAGATTGAAGACATTTATATTTACCTTGTGTAGAAATAAGGAAAAGAAGAAGATAAATTAAACAGAAATACAGTAATTTTACAACTAGCAAAGGAAAAAAATGCATAATTAATTGATTAAGTACCCAAATTTGCATATGTAGTCATTCATTTTTTATTAATAAATCCTTAATAATTTTTGATTTTTTTTCTAAAAAGGGATCAATGATATATGTGCACATAAAGATAATCCAGAGTGTCTAAAATGGCATACAGTCCAACATAGTGAATATTAAAAAATATATATTTGCAGTAAATATTAATTCTGGTAAATATTAGTAATCTTCTAATTCATGAAGATAGTCCTTGAATCAGTTGCTTTGTATGTTTGAATAGATTCCACCAGATTTTTCACATGTTCTCCTGATGCAGGTGGTGTAGAGTCTTGATGGAGACAACTAACTGGACTCAGTTGAGCAGTGATCTAACCCTACATAATGAATTATACCTTCCTTATCAAGATAATTTTCTATATGAGCACTGATTTTTACAAAGTACTTAGATTTTTCTTTGGAAATTTTTATTTATCCCTTGACTCGATATAATATTAAGCATAGACTGGTTTTGGACTTATATGTGTGGAAAAGTTTTTTTTTTATTATTATTTTATTTTTTTTTATTTTGTTTTCATTCTGTAGTGATACAAATAATTGGGTCTTTTACTGAGACTCTTTGGCAATCTCCATCACTCTTAATACCTAATGGGAGGACATCATTTTTCTTCTATAAAATAGATGATAATACTTACAGATTAATTTTTCAGATTCATCTTTGACTGTTTCTCTCAACCAATTTCAATGGATTTCACCACTTATAAGTTCCCATACATGTGTACTTTCATTATAACTTTGGGGAAACTTGTCTTTTGATGGAGTGCAATATGATGCCTGATGTATTTGAATGTACTTTATATTGAACTAGAATAGAGATGACTTGATGGGCTTTTCTACTTCATCCTTCAAAATTAAAACTAACTTGCTACTTCTAACTTGGAGATTTTAATATTCAGCCTAACTACATTCTTCTACCCTGGTTTTGAAGAAGACATCTCTTCCCTAACTGTATTTCATAAGAATGTTTTCTTTCTTTCTCCTTTATCTATAGTTATGCTATAGTTGTGCATTTTTCTAAAATGCACTATAAAATGTGCATTTTAAATTACACATTTTTCCTTGCCTGGTCCTGCCTTATTCTGTATCTATTTTTAAACTCTTAATAGTTTTTTACACTCTCAGTTTCTTCTTCAGTATAACAGTTCACCTCTTTTTGTCATGACTTTTTCTTCTTTTTAAAAAAAGTAGTTGTCATTTAGACATTTTAGGACTCCATTGCTCATGCAACTTACTTTCTTTTATGCAATCCTATGAAATCCTCGTCCATGTTTTATAACAAACAGACAAGTATTCTGTCTTTTATTACTTTTTACTATTTTGCTTATTTTGAGATTACAATATGTTACAACTTATCATTTTTTTTAACCTTCAGTGTGTCAGAAATACTGTCAGAAAACACACAGTGTTTACAAAAACTGCCATAGCATTCCAGTAATTTGTTGTTTTATTTTCAAGGTGAACATACTGTCTTCCTAAAGCACTTGAATTAGAGATTAGACTGCATTCTCGCTGACATCACTGACAACCTCAGCCTTTTACAGGTGGCTCACCAGAGAAACAAATGCTAGACCACAATTCTTTCATGATATAGAGAATTTAATTTCTTCCCTATTTTAGGGCAATTCCTGATAATAACTTGATATCAGAAAATTCAGAAGCCACATGTGAATAGCTATAGAGAAACAGTATGTTATTAGTCACTGGCTATCTTTTTGTCAAGGATAGACTCTTTTCTAAAATATTTTTCTACTGCTTGAAAGGATGCTGTAAATTCATGTAGAAATTACTATGTAAGGTTTTGATACCTTTGATATAAATATCAAACCATCCTGCTAAACTGGGTTCTGGCCATGCAATCCATTTAACTTAATAAAGAAGATGGGATTCTGGACAGGGCAGCTTGAGTCGCAGGACCAAAAAGAGACATCCCTGTTGGTGTACCTGTTCCACCAGCGTGACTGCTAGGCCAGTCTTGCTGTTTGGAAACTGAAAGTAGCTGTGAAGAACACAGAAAACCCCTCAACCTCAATGTTTCCATGCACTCCACACTGTGGAATTGTGCATCTGGGTTCAGGCTGATGGCTAAAAGACTAAATTATCAAGTTTTGGGGAAATTTAAATGCCATGTGGAAACAGAGCAGTAGCAGTTCAAAACTGGATATTGTCTGCCTACCTTTCAGCTTTGTCACAGCAGATTGCATTTGCAAGTTTTATAACTGTAATGATGTGGTACCTGTATGATCACAAACTAATGCCTGTATCCATACTTCTGGTTACCTGACAGTTACAAAAAATAGCTGTCCCTCACTTTTCAAATGCACTTACTGATAACCTACTGTAATTTTTCCTTCTGAATGAATACACTGAGTTTTTGCTTGCTGCTCACATTTGTAGGTGTTCTAACGAAGGACAGGACAATGGAAGCCATCAAATTAATGATGTGTTATCACCTGCTAACATGAGAAAGGTGTAACATTTTTAATAGCAGAGACTAGATTAATGTCGTTTCAGCCACAAGGAGTTGGGAATCAATTTCAATGCTAATCAGTGGTTTAAAGAATAGATTAGTAATGCAGTAAATGCCATTAACCTTTCAAGCACTGGCACTACATGAAGCTTTCTGCAGAGGCATGAAGCAGCGGGCAGCTGTGACACAACCAGACAAAATAAGTATTGAAAATGTTGCTGAAGACCTTCAATGGTCTATATTATGGTAAAATAATGCTCTAAACAAGTCTTATTTAGAACGGGAGGAAAAATCATTTTAACCATCAATCCAAATTTTCTTTAAAAATTCTTTTTTTTTTTCATTTGAGTTTGCTCAAATATGAAGCACCTCTTAATCTAAACACTTTGTGCAAATTATATAATTTTTACAGGCATGAAAATTCCTTTCCAAAACTGATGGGTTTTTTACAACTTAGTAACAAATTTGCCTATGATATGCATATGTTCCTTTTCAAACTCCTGTATTGACATGACTATTGAGAGATATTTTAACATGCTATTTATGTGTTTTCCAATCTGTTAATGAAGACAGTCCAATCAATACGCACAGATAGCACTGATCACAGCGTTCTCTTTATTAATATCTCCAATAAGCATAACTGCATTCTTAAACATTAAAACAGTAAAAAGAAAGTCCTATCCTCTTGCATAAGACCACAGCCTCAACTGACACTGCTAGAATTTGGTGGTTGAATATATAACAGTTCCTAAACTAAATCTTGACACTGTTGGAGAAGAGAGAGGTCTAATGAGCACTCAGAGCCAACTCAGAAGGGTCTTAAAATGTGGGTCTTGATTAGGACTTTCTCAAGTTATAGAAAGAATGCAAACAGCTAAGTATTAGTTTTTAAATCATTCTGCTCTACTCACATTGATATGAAGCGGATATGGTGTATACAGATGAAGTAGTGGTACCCACTGATTTTTATGCTAGCTTGGCAGTAGCATACACATAATCCACGTAGTACTTTCAATTGTACTGATTAGGTATTGTTTCCCTGTGTTACTTACTTAAAATGTAATATCGCTACTAACATTTTAATTCAGTGATCATACCGGTTTTAATCCCCAAAAATGTATATGTATAATGGTACTTTGCAACAACGTACATTCTGTGTGGAAGAGAGAGTCTGTGACTTTGTAGAAGGGAACAGAAACTTTAATTCCCATTGTATAAAGTAATAGATCTTGGGAATAGAAACTTTAGTTTCAGCTATTCTTTTATTCACTTTTTAATGTTCAATCACAATGGTGAGATGATGATGCATGCTCCTCAAGCTGTTTTCCTACTGGTATTCCATCATTTTGAAAGCATTGTTGATACAATCAATGATGATAAATGATTCATCTCACTTAATTAGGCTGCGGAAAAAGTGATATTTTTCAAACCAAACTGTTTTAAAAGGCTTTAATGCTTAGACTTTTCTGGTCTTCTTCATTCTTACAAATGTTAGCACTTCCTCCCATCTTCATCTGCATTAAGACAGACATATTAAAATTTGTTATATTTAAGAGTTTATAAAAAAAAGAATCAGTCTCTAAAGTGCAGATTATATGAAATGAAAATGAAATATGTAAAAATTGCCATCTTTTGATTGCCAGATATCCCTATAGTTTTAGTCATAAACTGTGTGAGAAACTGATTTTTTATTGAAATACAGTATTATAGTTTCTGCACCTATTATACATTTAATGTAATGAAGAACTGTTCAGAATTATTTGGATTTTATAAACAAGTAGAAGAACTGCTTAAGACAGTATAAGTAGCCTAAATATGAGTAACTGGACTAAATTTATCAATTGAAAAAAATTTAGATATCATGTTCTAATTATGGTATCTCTTCAGCACTTTTAATTAATATCAAACTTATGTTTTACTTTTGGTAATCTCTTTCCAACTGATCAGATAATGGTATAAATACTCTCAGGGATCCTTAATTATCAAATTTGACAAAATAAATCTTCTATCTTATTGTAATTTATATGAAAGGATGAGTATGTTTAAGTGGAATAAAGGATTCTCATTCTATTATGTGTAAGTTAGTCTAAATCATTTCATTCCTCTCAAATATCATTTCCTCATCTGTAAAATGGGATCAGTGATACTTTTATTTTCTCAAACATTGTCTGTTTTTTATTTTGTAAACTTTTGCTCTGAAATAACTGAAAAAAAAAATTAAGTAATTTTGCTTGGTTCATTTTGCTGCTCCAACTCAATGATCATCAAATACCAATTTCATTAAACACTCTACATATTTATAGAGAGAAGGTTTCTTGTCAGTATCATAAAGAAATGTAAGAAATAACAATACACTAATATCTAAGTTTACTTTTATAAAATGCAGGTAACACTGTTTAGTGGGCGAAGACAGTCTTGTGTGATGATTTGAGTCACAAGCTTTAAAAAGAAACAAATAAAAATCAGTCATATGAACTACATGACTTCTCTGAAAAAATCAGCTTATAGCATGAGAAAGAAGAACCGAGAAAAGAAATTGAAAACGATATGCTCCAAACCGCTGTTGAATACTCTCCAGCAACCAGTTCCAATTCTACACTAAGAAAACTTTAATTAAGAAAGTGTTTTCACAGGCAGGAAAACAGTGACCTGTGCAAGAGGGAGGACTACAGAATATATGATAACATACAGATTACTGAAAAGAATGATCTAAATTCCAGACAAAGAAAGGTTGAACGCAGTATAGAATGTTAAGCCTTATCAATATATCAATCAGATATATTCTGCAGCATACAGGAATTAAGCACAGTGTCAACTGATAGAACCATGGATTCTATAGGACAGCAATGTACTTTTTTATGAAACCACTTTAGGCAGATAAACTACTATCAGTATTTCTGAAGTTATCAATTACAAAAATAAAGTTTAAAAACGAGCCAGACAATTGGACAAAAGGAGTATTTGTCTTAATTAAAAAATGAGAATTCTGACAAATTTATAGTGTCATCCCCACTCAGCATTGTACAGGAGAGACATTCTGCTTAATAATTCACATTTTTTGGAAGCTAAGTATAGAAACATAGTGACTATACAGAAATATAGTGACTACCAAAACCACTTGCACCACAAAGACATACTATCAAAGAGAAACATAAAATCAAAATGTGCATACTCATTACATCATTAAAAAAACATGTTCTGCATACATCTTTGATCATGTATTTTCATTTACTATTCCAAAATTTTCAGTACTGTCTGACATAACCAACTTTAATTAATATTTTAGGTATGATATCAAAATATCAGCTGAGAATAATACAAGTGTTTACATTACAATAGAATATATATGTTGCTAGGACTGGTCACCTCTTCATTGGCCTTATGTGCTAATAAGAAAACATATTTTTCTACAATCAGCAAAGCAAAGCTGTGGAGGATGGATATGTTAAAAGTGCATAGTGAAAATATGAAGTACTCATGAATTTAGGAAATTTAGGATTTAGTTAAATCTATACATCTATATTAACTAGGTAAGTAGGATGCAAACGACAGTTACCAGTAAAAAATAAAATAAAATAAAATAAAAAAGCAGTAGCAATAAAAGAATTCAGTTATCTGAGATCGTGTATTTTCAGCTAAAGAGGTTCTTCCAAAGAAAGGAGGTCTTGTAAATAGCTGGAATTGATAACTCTCTAAATGAGATTTTATAAAAATTATAAAATATAATAAAGTGAAAAAATAGCATATTGAAATACACAAAGATCTAAGATAACTTGTTCCATGTAAATGTAGATGAAATTCCCTGGCAAATATTGATGCTGATTAGTATTGATTGTTTTCTGCTTGTTTAAGAAGAGGACTATCTTTATTAAATGTGTTGATACAAGACATAACACAAGACCCTGGCTGAAATCTCTGAATTCAATGCAAAGAGTAAAAAATAGTAAGAATAATAACAAAGATAACAGAATGTGATATGAACAGAATTTTATGATAAGTCAATTTTATTTAGATTCTCTAACCAGATTATTAAAACACTGTAAATACAGAGAAAAGATTAGCCTGGAAAGGTTAGATTCTGACCTAGAATGGGATAGAAAAATTTCGTTTAGATGTCTCTGCCTTGAGCATCCTTTTGCCAGCCCTGCTCATCAGCGCATGATTTTCTCGGTTATTTGTCTTCATCTCCAAGGACTTTTCCGTCTGTTTTGTTTTGGTGGGTTTTTTTCTATCAGCTGAATTTGTTTTGGAGACAGAATTGTGAGCTGGGAGATCACTTTTATCCCCCAGACAGAAAAGGAAGGGAAAAACCTCTACCATGGTGAAAGCTTTGTCTTGTGATTTTTTTTTTTTTTTTACAAAGGGAGTAAATATAGGTAGTAAAATGTAAACCTAAAGAAATGCTTGCTGTGTAGTCAGGACGTGGAACCATTGCAACTACTTATTTTGAAATCTAGGCTTAATTTGTCTATTTACTATTAGTACATATGGTAGGATCAGAAAATAGTCTGTTCCACTGTTATTGGAATGTGTGCTGCAATTGCACAGAGTTGCGTAAAGCTAGGGGATGCATATAGATGCTTTTTGTTGAGAAGAATACTTGGAGATAACTGAGATAGATCAATCACTCACCTCATAACAAGGTAATAGTGGCTTTTTTCCTTTTGCAATAATAATATTTTTTAACTCATTTTTCCCCCTTTGGCTAAATTAGAGGCAGACAGAATATCTTTGCTTGTACATGAGGGACCATACAAACTCTTCTGCAGACCATTCTTTGCATCATCATAGTGGCATCTTCAACTGTATCGTATCTTTTATTTTCTTTATAGTTTTATGTATTATTTACTCTCAAATTAGGTCTAGACTAGCATAGTTTCTTCAATTAGCTATATTTAAATTATTTTCGTTGGTTCTCAGAGAACATTATAACTGGCTACCCACATTTCATACGCGGGGGTTGCTGGTCCTTACCAGCTGTGAATGTATCTCAACTCCTGGAAAAAATTATAGTGCTATTGGTTTTAATATAAGTTGCCGAAGTTCCAATGCAGTAACAATTAGATTCTTAGTATGCTTTAGAGATCTCTGGCTAGGTTAATAGAAACTTTAGGACAATCTAGTGATGACAATACATAACTGCATAGATGAAATAAATTACACATTCTATTAATTGTTTTTAATGAGGTTGATACAGAACTATAGTATGCAGTTATCCTCAATTCTTAATTGCTTGTAAGCTGCCAAAAACTATTAGATTTTAAGCATGCTCATCAGAAGTTTCCTTTTGGTTTGCACATGATTTCTTCTATCATCGTTAGTAAATGAGAATTATTCTTCCTAAGACAAAAATGAAATCATGAAATAAAAAGCTAAGAATTATTCAAAATGGAATGACTAGTACAGATTATATTATATTACTTTTATGTAAAAGTAATGATGATCTTGATCATGATTTGTCACTGAATCAAATAAAGCCACAAGATGCCCAAATTATCACAGGAAACCCACTGAAATAGAAACAAGATATCAAAGACAAAAACATACTTGGTATTGAAGAGAAGGCATTCATTGTGATAAGATTACAGGAACGAAATAAGTTAATGTGCCACATGAATGTTAAAAAGCTTTAAGTGACGCTATTTGATATTACGTGAGTTTCCCTCAGGAAAAAAAGATACTAGAGAGTAATTTGGTGGATTTGAGACGTAAGTATGTGTTGAAGGCTTAATGGATCGTATTTACCTTCCGAGGAAGGACACTTGTTGTGATAGTGTAATCCATCCGCTTCCACTTTCTAGTTTTATCAACAGAAAAAGAATGAAGTTTTGCATTAAACTTAAATGAAGGCAAACTGGTATAAACATTGTTGCCTATTCTGAGGATAAGCTAAGAACAGATGACTTAAGAGCTGGGTCACATTAAAAGAATACAAAATCGAACAAAAATCCTGATCTTCCCATTCTACAATCTAGAATGGATCTTTAGATATATCCAATGATGAGAAAGTATTTGACAAAATTAACTTTTAAGCTAACTAAGTTTATTGACTGCGGACTAGCTAAGGTTATTCTAATCTTAATAAAATTGCTTCAAAATGACGGTGCCTAGCAATAGAGGAAGGATGGCTGTGTTTTTAGGGCACTAAACTGGACCTTGAGGAGGTTCAATTCTGGCTGTACCATAAACTTACCTATGCAGCGACTGTCTTTACCCGGAGTTTGTGGGACCTTGGCCCACTTCAGGTTTCCAGATATATATGCGTAATAATAGAAGCAACCACAAAAATTATTTTCAGGAAAAAGACTGTTGTTTATTAACTTTTAAAAGTTGTTTTGTATTGCCTCAATATATTTCAACACACATCATCAAGTATAGTAAGGATTTTATTCAAAGCCTGTTTACATCAATGAACAGCTTTATATTGATTTAGTGGATTTTGGATTATATGCTAGGAGATCATTTTACCAGAAGCAGCATCAAAGTGAAGCTCTGGCTGTGATCTTTGAGTAAGCCACAAGTAAACTGCAATGCTAACAAAAACTTTCAGAGTGTCTAAATTCCATATAAAAATGCAAGATGCAAAACATAAAGAAACATTTCACATACCAGTGAAAGGAGGTTGAAAGTCAATGAAGTTATTCCAGCTTGCATCAGCTAAGCTAAGGCTTTGGCACTTCTTAAGATGTGTATCACACACTAAAATTTCTGCAATACTGAGTATATAAATTCTAACTTTAATATTAACTTTTTTTAAAAAAAGCTTGTAGTAATTCTACTAAATTATTAATGAATGTCTGTGAATTTCAGCTATACTTGTTTTGTCATACTTCATTTTTTCTTTATTTTTACAGGGCAGTGATATCATGTATGAACAGAGCAAACAAGCAAAACATGTTACCATAGGTTTAGATAATTCCTGGGATGGAGAAAAGTTAACACTGTAGTGAAAAAATTCTGTTTCAGCTTTTTTTCCCTTTTATAGCTTGTTCTTTTAAATGAAATGACCAAAAAAAATCTTATTGTGAATAAGACTTTGAGATGCCCAAAGAGGTTCAAAATAAGATGAAATACTTTTGCTTTTAAAGAAAATTATAAGAAAATTATTCTTTTTAGTTCAAAGACATGTTTCTGCTTATTGAAATGTGTGTAAACTATCTGATGTTAATTCAATTAAGGAAAATTAATCTTTTCATAAGAACAAGATTAGTTTTCATTCTTTCTTTTCAATTTTCATTCTTTCACCCTCAGATCTATCTCTTAAAAAAAAAAAAAAAAAAAGGTCACAGGAAGAGGTCTTTCTAAACAGTGACCAAAGCCTCTAATCAGTTGCCACCTCCATCAGAATCATCAGCTTGATGCTTGTATAAGTGATTTTGACACATCTCAAAGGATTTTTATATTTCCCTTATTATTTCTGGGAACTGTTCAGTATTACTAGAAGACAGGAAAAAAATATTAACAATGACAGAAAAAGAACATTCTGTTCTCTTCCAAAATATCTCTTACCTCTAGTCACTTTTTCTTCTTCTGTACAGAAATTCATTTCATGAGACCTTTATTTCAACAAGTGTTTTAAATCCTATTAGCATTCATAGAATTAAAATATATATATATAGTTTCAGAAGGAAGAATTTCACTCTTGATACTTTGATCTCACAGAAACTGCATGGTAGACATTCAATGTGAGATCTCAGGAACCTAAACTCTTTCATTTTATTAGTTCAAGATTTACCAGTTAACTACATTTTTTTCCTTAGATTCTTCAAAAGGCAGAGCATAGGAAAAAAGGAATATAATACCACTTGTACAGTGATAGCTATGAGATTGTGCCTTTCCAACACAGAATGCTTTTCTGCTTGTATTTTTCTAAAGGTTAAACAAAGAAACAAAAGAACCTCCCCATAATCAGTACAGGCATGCATGCATCATAACTTAATATTAGCAATACATTTGACTTCAAAATGGCTTGACAGACCAATCTCCATAGATAATACTCAAATCAAGAATAGTTTCTAAAATTGTCACAAGAACGATAATATGAAATGAGTTTACCTCCTAGGTCAATCTGCAACAGAAAAAGAAAGGGAACATCATTAGAAGACAAAATCTGGATTATTTAAATCTTTTTAATTTTCTTAGATTTAATTCATTTTATCGATATTTTCATAATTTCCTACTACTCACTATTTTAAAGAAAATTAAGTAAGAAAAAGTTAGAGGCAGTTTTGAGGCTGGCTCAAATAATGACAGCAGGATGTCTTCCAAAAACTGCCTTATTTCCTGACTTATCAGCCAGACTTTGCCCCCACACAGCCATTTTGTTGGCTGTTAATAAAGCTAGCTTAGTTTAGAGAGAATTTATTGCACAGATTTGGAGACTATCGGTTCAGGCCACAAAATAGGCTAAGGAGATATTAGGCTTCAAATTAGAAATTTCGGTTCCATGTTCATCTAAGCAAATTTTCTCACGATTTCAAAACTTTAATTCCTGTTTTTCTAGACCTTAACATTTCTTATTTATTCCAGCACATTAAGCACATGTGCACTTGAATGTTCTTGCACACTTCATCTGGCTCATGAGCATAAGCTGTTTTCTAGTAAACGGATTTTTTTAATGGGTTTATAAGAATCTTTTTCAGTCAGTGACTGTGTTGTTATGAGATCTGATGCAGTATGTACCAGGCTAACAAACCCTTCTTTCAAAGTGATGCCGAACCGTTCGCTTCCTCACCAGTTTATGAAAGCATTGTTCTTTGCAGCAGCTAGCTCAGTTCACAAATTTGGTAAGTTACCGCTCCGATGATAAAGCCCTTTTTTTCAGTATTTCTTGAGAAGAAAGTCTGTGTTCTGTTATATTGAAGACTTTCCATTACAGTTTAATTAGCATCCTTTTCTCACAGCCTAATTCCTGAACACAGCAGTCAGCAGTACAATTTGCACTGTCATGCGTTTTAGAAGTAATGAAAAATCTTCTGCAGCACACTCCAAATTCATTTTTGACATACACCTACTATGGATTTACAATAATTTATCTTTGTTGCTGAATAAGCCTCCTTTTTCACACCTCACCGTACTATGATTGTGAAGCTTAATTATAACACCGTCTCTTTTCCATATAAATGTGTCAGAATTTATATTATAACTTTCACACGTAAACCAGTTAACACTAAATAGTCATGTCATCCAAGACAGCGTTCTACTGAAGTTGAAAAAATTAATTTCTATTGCACCTAAGTCGAACCTCCTGCTGTTTACCCTTTCCCCAGGAAAGATATGGTACTATAATTTAACAATGAAACTGTTTCTAAAACATGCAAATCTGAAGTGCTGATATTTTAGTATTATGCGCCAATTAAGTTTAAAAAATAAACAAATCTTAACTTCATTTTTTTGAAAATACATTCTGAATAGTTTAAATTAAGCTAACAGGTATTTAGGAAGTTTGCAGCAAATAAAATGATTTGTTTTTGTTTCTACAGTGAAAATTTGTTTTACGATCCTTAGATCAAATTATATAATCCATACCACTTTCGCATATTTATGTGTTCAAACCAAATAGTTTCTCAGTAAGAATCAAAAAGCTGTTCCATTCTTCAGAACCACTTATCACCTACAGTAATTTCTTTAATTTTTCCTTGACAAAATACCAAGTGGGTGGATTCCAGCACCCACACAGGTCTCTGATGATGCCATGGTTTGGGATTTATTTCTTCACTTTAATTAATTACAGAAACAAAGTCTCTGGGGAAACAGAGATCAAAACAGCATTCTTATTATCTCTAAAAAAGCTATCCTTAGTGGAACAGAAACAGGCCTATTTGATATTTTCTTGGCAATTCTGCTTTTACACTATTTTTTAGCATAATAGAATAGGCAACATTTTCATCAGAATATACGTAGATATAAATATTTGAATCTTCCCTTCTTTGTTGTCAACATCCAGGCACACTAATTATCTTTAGCAAATGGGAAAAAAATATGCCCATGCATAAGGATTTTATCAGCAATATTAAAGATTATATCAGCTCACAAACTAATAGGTATCACAGCCAAAAATATTTCCCCTCATCACTTTGGGTGACAATTCTGTGCTGCACACTGAAGCTGTATCTCTGCTGCATCGGCAGAGGCGATGACAGACACTGAGGACCGCGTGCCTTGGTTTGCCCAGCTAGCCTAGTCTAGCTCCTCACTGCCAAATCTGCTGTATTTTTTCTTTTGTATTTGGCAGCATGCATTTTGTTTCTAAACAGGGATTTTGTTGGATGGGGGAGACTTTGAACGTTCACTGGAAGGTACTCGGGAAGGCATCGGCTGACCGTAGGCAATTGGGTAATTTAACCTTAATAACAGATTCCAGCAACATTAAAGAAGATTCCAAGTTCTGAAGCATATTTCCAGCCAGGCCAACAGCCTCAAATTTTGAATATCTCAAACTCTGGGACAAAGTTTTCAGCATTAGATGTTGCATCTAATACCGGGCTAAGCTTCTGGAGTCTGTGTAGATACTTTAAGGCAAGAGGGGCGTGAAGCAATGCGGTGTGCTGCATGCTCTGCCCCTCACACAGGCAGCCTACCGCAGAGCTGAAGGCACCGTACAGCTCAAACCCAACCAAAACAGACCAGCCTCACAGTTTCTCTTCTCTTCTAGAATAAAATAATGCAATTGAGACTTTCTCCTATGATGAGTTTTAGATTAGGCCAGTTTCCTTTAAATACCATCTACGCAGGTGACTTGTGAGAGCTGATCGCTGTGATTTACTAGGTCTAGAAATAAGAGCTTTATATAAATGAAAAGTATAAAATCCTTACAATCTGAAGAGTATCTTGCAAGAACTGTTAGAGGAAAACACCTCTGTCTGCAGTGCTCTGATATAACTATTAAAGCATCTCCTCAGTGAATAATTGAGTTGTCCAGAAACAATTGACTTAGAACTGAGGACTGTATTTTAGGTCTCAGAGAACCTGGCTATACAGAATGATGGATGTTAACAAAGCAGCAAAAATATGGAAGCTGAACCAATAAACATTTAACATTGTTCAATAATTCTAAAGGGTTTCCTCCCCCCATTTGCCATAAAATGTAGTTTTTAAGTGCTGTAGTTATAATGGTTTTATTGGTACTTCTGTGGTTTTATACAACATATGAGGTATATATCACTACTCCATTTGATAAATCATTTATACAGCAACATTTCATCTACTTTGAAATTTATCTTCAGCTCTGTCTCTCTGTCCTGTTCTCTGTGTTGAGTTTGCTAATACATGATTTGTTTTTTGCATAGACCTGACACTAAGTTACACTTTATTAAGGACTGGTAAATTAGAAAGAAGTAACCCATCCTGAAGCTTCCAGGTGACCTACTGTGCATCTTTAGGATATACCATGGGTGATTATTCCTTTCCTTTCACATTTTTGATTAAAGTATGTGGAAGAGCTGTCTTTGCTGATCATATAAATGTAAATCTTCTTCCAAGATGTGAAAAAGAGAGAAAGTTTCTTTTATTTTCCCTTTTGTTCCGTCCAGTTCCTTTTCTTCCTCCCATTAGATAGAACAAAAATTTCTGTATGTCTATATTTATAAATGGGCTTTGGACTTCTTGATCATTTACAGTCTCAAAAGTAGGTCTCAGCTAAAACATGTGCATATCCAAGCACTAAAGGAGTCAATGCTGGTTTACTTCACAGTAGGGTGATTTCAAGCGTTCTCAGTCACTGCTGGATGTGAGAGCAGAAAAACCTATCAATTCACAGAAATGAAAATTAATTGAAAATATGCAAAAGTTTCACATGCAAATATACTGTTAACTTAAACTGTATATGTTGATTCATCACATGTCCATACTGAATGCAGAGTTGTTTAACATACAAATCTATCTACCTACATATTCACAGTACTTTGCTAATCTTACTTGTTGCCTAAAAACCCTGATACTTTTTGTTAAAGAGCAAGTCATTCTTATAAAAATTCTGAATAAGTTCTTTCTTAATTTTCTTAATTTCTCTTTAAAATATAAATAACTAACTCAACTATAACGTGTGTTTGACAGAAATAATTTGAAAGTAATTATACAGAGCCAAGCATTTAGACTCATGGGTAATTTGAGTGCAGCTTCTTTCACCCTTTATAATTATGTACTCCGGGTGTTGTCCTATTGAGTGAATATTGTCCTTTAAAAATGCAGAGGAAGATGTAACGGCTCAGCATTCACCCTACTGTATAAGACTTCGAGTTATCATTGTACGGAAGAGGCATGTGGAACAGAGAAAGCCCTTCTATAAGGCTCAGTCGCGTTCTCAGCAGGGGTGCATAGCTTTCATTAACAGGTGTGTGTTCGGGGGGGAGGTCATAAAAACAACTTCACTATTTGCAGGCAGAACTATATAGACTGTGAGCATACAGACACGTCCATACCTGACAGCTATGATCCGAAGATATATAAGTTTGATTTTGCTTTTGAATTGATTTTCCTTCTGGTCTTTCATCAGTACAGTGAGTGAGCTGGCTAACAAATTAATGGATTTTAAACCTGGCTGCACTATTTAAAATGCAGAGAATTTTTTAAATCAACAGAATTGTTTTGGATTTATACTGGTTTAATAAGAACAGAGCTTAGAGGTATGTTTCTTCTTCGGTGAGTTTGAACTCTAGTGATAGATAAAGGTCAGATCTGTTACCTGATCTTGGTAAGCAAGCCAACATAGCATCCTTTGGTACTGTTGATTTCTTAGTGGTCCTCCCCTAGTAACAGAGAAGTTATTAATACTCCATAATACATATGGAGAAAAACATGGGTTTATTGAAGTTACGCATGAAGTTATGCATGAAGTTATCAGAAGTTACTATAATGTAGTGAGATTTCCTGATTTGCAGTGCCATCATGGTAGAGGCTTCATTTAATTTTTCATTTTGTTTTGAGAAGGTGCTGGCTTTTTTCCAAATATTGGCAGGAAAGTGATTTCGGCTAAAAGCAAGTAGTTTATAGCAGTTAGATGGTAAATGAAGAAAAAAAATGTAGTCAACAGATAAGCAAGTGGAGATCATCAAAAAGAGAGTGCTTTCATAACTGATGGAACTTTAAATTTCAGTGGAAGCATCAAGGCAAAAGCTGACATTATATTGACATTAGAAAATTTCTAGAAATTATCCTCTGCAGTTAGGTAGAAAACACGTTGCACTGATTTGTGTCATTGAGAACACTCATATCTCAGCAATAGTTCAGTTTGCCAGTCCATCTTTAAAAACAGGCTCACAATTTTGGAGGAAGTGTTCAGGGCTCCCACTTGCTTTAAGATCATACTTGGTGCTGGCAAAAAGAATAACTAAATTTTTTCTATTGAATTTCAGGTCAAACATTTGGCTTCAAGTTAAAATAAAGTAGGAGATAGCTACTTAAAAACTTCAGTATTGTTTGCTACTTTAGCAACCGTTCCCCATAATAATTTCTACTGTTCTTGAGTCTAACATGTGTTTTCCCTAGCAGATTTCCTTGCTGTTGGAGATTCAGCTTCTTACTGTGGCCAGTGACTATTTTGGTTGTTATCCATTCAATCCAAATGAATTTGAAAGTAAATCTTGAACCTCAGATTCTTTGAGGTTCCCCCTTTGAGGGGTCTTCTTTTCCTGTTGTGTAATTTAAAAATTATATTATATATGTTCATTCCATCCCTTCAAAAAATTTTCTATACAGTGATGAACTAATAAAATTCAAACATGCATTGTCACTGTGTCCAGTCTTCCAGAATGCAAAATGTTATTCTGTCATTATGATGATTTTATCCTACTCTTATCATTTTATTATGTTTTTTCGAGTTCATCATGCTTTCTTAGTCCTTACCTTTGTGAATTTCTTTGTGGTTCTACAGTGCCTTTGAGGACCTCAAAGCAACATTCTTAGATCATAACGTATTTTGTAGCTAATATTTCATGATGAGAGTTTGACTTAAACTAGGCGACATAGAATGCTTATCAGGGAGCTGCTTGAACTCCTAGGCCTGATAATAATAATAATCTCTAAAAAGTGAAAGAAAATTGGACTGTTGGAAGTTCATGAAGTGCAGCTACTCTAACTAGGAGATTGACAGTACGGAGAGACACTAGAGGATTAGCATAGTAAAAAAATGCGTGCAAAGCGTGTCTTCTCAACTCTTCATAACCTCTCATTTTGATTGCAAGATGTCTATGTTCAGCCAGCTTGGAGAGCAGTAATAGAATGATGCAAACTAGTATGAAGAAAACATGTATTATATTTTATTTTGAAGGTGGAAATCATTAGGATTTCAATCCCTGGCATGTGATAGCCACATATGAAACTTCTACCCACTCAAGGTACATGTTGTTACTAGACCTGCCACACTATAATGTCTCTGTTATCTAACAAGCTCCAATATCACAGATGTGGTTGGAGGGGGCAGGAAGCATTTTTGGTCACAGTTTCCAGCTTTCTGCAATAAAACTAGAATAACTTAGGAATGGAAATGTATGAAAAAGTAGGTCAGAGGCATGTAATGTATCTCAATTTGATTTTTTCTGAAATGTTCTTGCAATGCATGTATTAATCTCCTATAATATAAATTAATATTCTAATCATTACTGTTTCTGAAGCTTGCCGTTGTTTATGGGAAAGTACAACTTCAAATAATTACAGTTAATTTTCTTATAGCATCATTTGTTTAGAGATCTGAAAATTTTAAATGTGGAATTAATTATCCATAAGGCACATGAAACATTGAAATAGTTTTAATAATGGTGCCTATCATTGAGCAACAATCTGAAATCAAATGATTTTCTGAAGATTCTGATCAGCGAAGATATGCAGAACAGATTGTCAGACTCCTACTCTCATCTTTGGCAAATAAGGAACAGTGTTCCTCCCCAGGAGTTTGCCTTGACTTCATATTAAGAAAGGGAAACTATACTAAGTGACTAATTACGAGCTTAGAGTTCTGTTTTTGCTCTCTTTTTTTTGATTTTTCCTTTTGAAATGTACCCAGGACATGAAGTGGAGCAGGTGGTACACTGAAACCCTAAGTGAAGTATACAACACTGACAGTTTCATTATATCTACTGATTCCATCTAAAAAAGGTAATTGATGAAATCTGATTTCAGCTTACCTCACATGGCTCTAGAGTTCACCAAACATCTATCTATTTGGGGGAAATTTTATCTTTAATCTCATTTAAGTGACAAGCAAGCATAAAATACTTCAGTCCCATTCGTAGTCAATCTTTTCTAGTTGCCTTCTGAGCTTACAAAAATGTTAGGCTATTAAAAAGTCTCTCCTGTAACATTGCTAACAAGATGCTCATTTAACAACAAACTAGCTTGAGGACTGAATGGACCAAAACACCTTTCTTGTTCTTGTTCATAAGCGTGAATTCAGTGGTGTGCATTGTACAGTGAAGCTCTTAGTGTCTCAGGCATCACCTCAACAAAACTTTTCACAACTATATAGCTATAATATTAACCTTATTTGCTATTTCCACTATATTTTTATTCTCCTGATGCACATGACATGAGCCTCATTTTCCCTTCCTCCTCATTTTCTGCTCTTTAAACAATAAAGAATTAAATATTAGTTATGAGGTTAGATACTTTCTAGACATTTTCTGAGAATGACTCTCGGTTAAGTGAGTAGGTGTTTCCTCCTATCCAGGAACAATCCCTCACCCCTTCAGCAAGAGCTGTTCCAGAGTAGAAACACTTGTATTCTACATGAGCAGATCTAATAGAAAAATCACCCCTGTGCTCATCTCAGATGCTTTGCTGTGTTTTCTCTTTACATAACAGGCAAAACAAATGAACAGAACACAGTGTCCCCTTCCGTCTCCAGCACTTCACCACATTTGGGGAATTATGGATTGTTTCCATTAGGAGTAAAAATCAAACATGGTGTTTCTTTGATGTGATCCTGTTTACAAAGATGGTATAAAATGCTATTTCTATAAACACAACAGGAAGCAGAGAAGAAACAGCAGGATTGTATCAGTGCCAAAGCTTTTTGCAGAGAGCACTTAGTCCACATGTTCTTCACAGACATTATCGTTCCCTGAGCTCATGGTTTGTGTTTCACTGTTTTCTCTTAATCTCTGTGGATTTGTTTTCCTCCTATCTGTACAGAAGAGCAAATTTTCACAAATCAGCACACAGTAAAATTCCTGCTATCCACATTTGTCTATTACACACATTTTGTTTGGGAAAGCAAAAGAAACAATGATCTCAGTCTAAAGGTAGTATTTATTTCATCATTTGGTCCCACAACAGTGAAAAAGTGGCACATATTCTCTCCTCCCCCCCCCCCCCAAAAAAAAAAATAAGGCCGTATGAAGGTATGGAAATGAAAACAGATTGAAAATTTAACCAGACTCCTTCAGTATGATCTTTAGTCCATCATTATGTTTTCCTTAATAATGAAGTCTAACATCTTTCATCTGATAGCAGAATTTCTATGAATATGGCAGCTGTGTTACAAATTTGTGTTCTAAAAATTCAATTGTAATTGCATTTACAAATGGCAATCTAATTGAAGTCACCTAATTTTGCATTATTGACAGTTTTAGTTATGTGTCTTTTCAACAGAAGCAATATAATTTAGCATCTACACACTATTCATGGTACAGTAAGATTTAGATGATGACTACAAAAGCATTTATTCAGTTGGTAGGTAAATGAATTAGCAAGATTAATATGTGACTTGATGCCACTAGGCATAGAGTATGACCTTTCAGGTTGCCGGTATTGAACTTACAGGTTGGAAGTAACTGCTACTTGAATGCTAGTGTGCGATTGTGTTGGTGAAATAATGACATAAGATAAAATGAAAGCATATTTCAGATTTCAATTAATTTTTCATGTTTTTCTTAAAAACCCTATTCCATAAAAATTGCGGTATGTTTTATATTAATATTTTGGCAGAACATTTAAGAAAGATTAACATTTTTACATATATGCCCTACTGAATAGAAGTGAGGACTGTTTGCTGAAGTCTACAGTGTGGAATTTGTGTTGTAAGCAGAGGAGAAGAGAGTGGGGTAAATAATGAAAGCAGTAATGGGAAAAAAATCTGTTATATAAAAAAAGTGCCCAATATATGCTCCCAGTCAAGATAACAGATCTGCTCTACCTTTTCTTTTAAGCTGCATTCTCTCTCCTTGAGAAAGAAGCTAAATAAAAAGAAATTTAGGCTTTTCAAGGAGGACAGTTTTATTAGTTTCAGTTCATCAAGTGAGAAATCAGAAGCAATCTGGCAAGCAAAACATAGCTAGATTTTATAGCTCTCATCACCTACAATTTTAGGCATCTAAACAATGTTCAGGAAAAAAAAAGTGAACTCACTATCAAGAATTTTGCTATTGATGTTAGTGGGAGCAAGGACTGTTTTTCCAAAAGTTGAGGGAGTTAATTAAACTTTAACTGACTGTTGAGGTCTTCTGAAAAGCCAAGCTATAATCAACACTTAAGATAACTTTTGACCTCAAACCCAAATTGCAGTTAAAAATGAGCAAATAAACATAGGATATGACCTCACAAAGACATGGTGGAGAGAAGGAAAATAAACAATAACAAAAAAAGATACTTGAGGCACTGTCAAAATAAAAATCTCTATATATTAGTCACTGTTTTCACCTTATGTCAATGAAATTTTATTTTAAAGTTCCATAACATAATACAACACTAACAGATAGCCTTGAGAAAACTTGTGAGCATTCTTTATAGAATTAAAGAAAAACAATTTGGTGTGCAAAATTGTCAGAATATATGGCTACTTATTTAGTTTGTTTAGGAGAGTTTTCTTCTTGCTTGTTTACATCAGAGAAAGATTAAGGCAGAAAGCTTTAAGTCATCGACTACTTCTGTGGATATTTGTTCTGCTGCTTTTCTGCTTGTGTGTCCTTCACTTGCCTTCCTCATCAGCTTCCTTGAAAATGCCAGTGAAAAACCTTAGTGAATTATCTGCTTATCAAGAACTCTTGCATATGCCTCTCTCTAGTCTTTCTTTGGCTTGACATTGCTGACCATTCACTCCGCCTTGAAATATTTTCCTAGGATTCATGAATTTTGTTCTTTAACATTTCTTCACTCGCCTATCACTGTTCTTAGGCATTTTTTATGCTCCTTTCCTTCTTGCTTATTCCATATCAGTCTTTAAGCAGGAACATGTTCAAACTAAAGGCTTGCTGCCCCTTTTCTTAAGAGTTTTTTGGGGAAAAATCATAGTATTTCTAACTCTGGGTCTATTACCCATGAACAAAACATGTCAAAAGTGTTCTTCCAACACTTTTCATTTCAAAACAAATTTTATTTTTCTCCACTTATTTTTATATCTGTGTGTTAGCAGATAAAGCACATGATGACATGTCATGCAAAAAGATGTAAAAATACAGTAATACAGGCATTTGGGTTATTTTTTTGAAAACTGTTTTCTAGTCATTTCACAAACTGTACGATGTGCAATTTTTTTTCAAAGACTTTTAGGAGCATTTGATTGTAAAATGTCAGTGTAGTAGTTGAATAATCCTACAGTTCGTTGTGTTTATTTCTATAGAAAGATGGAATTGCGTCAAGCTTGCCCACTTTGATGAGGCATAGAATTGACAAAGGCAGCATCAAGTTATTCACATCAATATTTCTGTAATAATAAAGCAAAATTGCATATTTTTGTGCTAAGGTTTTATCACTTTGTATGAGTCATTATGCAGTAGATACTGTTTTTAGAGAAAACATAGTGGGAAGGATTGTGGAATGAACAGACAATCATTGCATATCTACTATTATATTCTATTTCTATTATATATTTAATAAAATCAGAAATAAGAATCCGGATTTGATTCTGCTTTATATTTTGCTTTGTAAAATATTAAAATAATCACAAAATGGTAAGAGACATGAACAGTAATTATTTTACTTTGAGCTGTTTTTGTAAGAATACAGGATGTCAAAGTTAGCAAACCATCTTGGGTTTAATCTAAGCACTTCTAAAGACAAAACTCTCATTGATTGCACTCAGGCCAGGGTTTCATCTGCTCTTTGTGTTTCTGCTCTTTATATTTATTCTTCAGCTGCTCAAAAGTAATACATTTTATATTGCTTCTAGCTCTTGTGCTTCCCTCTGTCACAGTATCATACAAACTACCCACCAAATTTGACCAGTCATACATCTGGCCTAATATACTTCTTATATTTTTTACCCAATATATACAGGAATTTATTCCTAAATTCTATAGTTATGTGTTGCTATGTAATGTAATTGTGTATATATTTAAATGTTTACATAATTTATAATTATAACTCATTTACTTGACAAGGTTCTATATGTAGATTTTTAGACTCTGCTACAACTTTTAGCTTTTATGATGCTTTTATTACATACTTCAAAGTGGATAGTGCACTGTCTAAAATGTATTTCCTTTTCTCAAATTTAAATTTGCTATTTTTCAAATTCTATAGCTTCTACCATACATATTATTAGATTTCTGGAGTGTGCCTGTCAACTTCATCCTAGTACCTGCATGAAATTAAGACAGACCAAAAATATCTGACATTGATAAGATATCTTTGCAGAACAGAAGTTCTATTTTTCTTACTTCTTATGTGAACTGTGGGGATCTACTAGGACCACAACTTATAGAAACATATAGATTTTGGTTAGAAGGGATTTCTGGATATCATCAGTTCCATCTGCCAGCACAAAGCATGACTACTACAAACACTAAATCAGGTCAGTGGCGGGTTAACATAGATAATTCTTGAGCTTATTTCACTGTCTCACCAGTGCTGCACTATCGTCATAGGAATATAATTCTTCTAATATCCAGTCGGAAACTCTCAAGCTATGGTTTTTGACCACTGCCCCTTGCTGTTTCATTGGCTAGTACTGAGAAGAGTTTGGTTCTATCATTTCTAGTTGTAGGCCAATATTACTTCTCCATTTAGCTTCCTCTTCAGCTGATGAAAGAACTGGAGCTCCCTCAACCTCTTCTCAAAGATCATGTACTAAAGGCTCCTGATCATCTCTCTACCAGACTTTCCTCCAATTTCTCCACATCCCTCATGAACCAGGGGGGTGTCAAACTGGTTCCAGGCCAGCCTGACCAGTGCCACATGGCGTCCCTCTGACTACCGACCACAGTGGACCCAGTTTTGCTTGTTCACAGTACAAGTGCACTGTTAGCTCACACTCAGCCCAACAGCAGGGCTGCTGCTCAGGCAGATAGTCCCCAGCCAAAGCTGAGCCAGGGTTATTCTGTTCCAGCTGCACTTTCCTTTGTTGAATTTTGTGAGGTTTCTGTTGGCCCAGGCCCCAGGTATACTGTGGATTGAAACTGTGCAGTTTCTTATCTTAGCCATTCCCCTAACTTAGTGTTTCCTGCAAATTTGCTGGGAGTGCACTCTGTACTATTGTTTAAGTTGTTACCAAGAAAGCAGAAAAATAAGGACCCTAGTATTGAGCCGTGGCATCCTCTATGTATGATGGGTTGTCAACTGGATGTTAAACCATTGATGAATGCGGTCCAGCCAGTTATCAACCCACCTAACAGTCCATTCTTCCATATTTCCTCAGCTTAAAAAAGAGAATGCTATGGGTCAAAAGGCTTAAAAAGGTCTAGGTATACTACCACCAGTCCTCTGTTTTCATCCATACAACCAGGCATTTTGTTGTAAAAGGCAATCAGGTTGATTCAGCTTGATTTGCCCTTGATAAATCAATGTTGATGATGCCTTATTTCCCTCTCCTCCTGCATATGCTTGAAAATGAATGACAAAAAGACATGCTCCCTTCCAAAGACTGAGGTGGCTCTGGCCAGCTTGTAGTTCCTTGGATTCTCCTCTTGTCTCTTTTTAAGACCGGCATAATGCAAGTTTTTTTTTCCAGTGATGAGGACCTCCTCCACTTAGCACTCTTTTTCACAGATGACAGACAGTATCAACCAACTGTTTCAGCACATTTAAGTAGATGCTGTTCAATCCCAGGCATTTAAACATATTCAGCATCTCTAAGGAGTTTTAACTACTTGCTCCCAACCGTTAACTGTCTCTCTCTTTCTGCAGACTATACTGGTGCATGCAGAGGTCTGAGAGCAGACATCGCTTATGAAGATCAAGGCACTGAGTTCTTCAGCCTTCTCTGGTGATCTCTCTCTTATTTGCTTCCCCCACCCATTAGCAGACCCACCTTTTCCCTGAACTTTTTCTTGCAACTAGCATACCTGTAGGATCCTTTCTTGTTTCCTCTAATGTCCCTTGCAAGGTTTAGCTCCCGCAGGCTTTTGATCTTTTTGATACCTGAGAAATGCTTCTATACTTCTCTGTCATCACCTGCCATTTCCAAGGCATTTATTGCCTGCTTCTTTGTATTTTTATTCAAGAGGCATTAATATATGTGCAAAAAAGTAGTTCATACTCAAGGCAAATAAGTGTTATAGCAGGATCAAAACTTATCACGTTTAAATTACGGAAATATTTTGGTGTGGTAGGAATTCTGTTTTTCCGAGGAAATTTTCTGAAAAGTCCATATATTACAGAGACATTGGTTTATTTTACAGCTGCATATCATTTGGCAGCTTTCAATTAACACAACAACAAAACAAAACCCCAGATGATAGCCTACAAAAGCCTATAGTCAAAAGGGAATCTCTGTATGCAACCGACTTAAAAAAAGAATAAAATCAGATCACTCTTTATTTCAAGCACAGAGCTTTTTAATCAATTCTGCATGGAAGCAAGAAGGCTGCCACATTGCTTGTCTGCATTGTTACAAAAAGTGCTCTCCTGTGTTGCCAGGCTCACTGTGTTGCCTCTATCTGGCACTGAAGCACTATCTTTTGCTGCCATGCAGCCTGCATTATGTGATAAAGTGTAGTTCTCTGCCTTGCTGATTATCAGCTCTGCTATAGAAAGCGTTCCCTTGTGCTCTAGTATTTTGTTTTAAAGTGCTCTTCTCTGCTGTTTGTCTCCCTTCTGAAACGCCCATCACAATCAAATTTTAGTTTACTGCTTTCCCTTACAGTTTTAGCGTGGTATGTGGTCTGTGAAGGTATGGATGGCTTTAATTCTCCTTTTTTCTGTGTGTTTGAATAATAGGACACTGAAAGATTTGGAAGTGGAAGATGATACTCTAATTTTCTGTATAGCATATGTGTATTGCAAACAGTTGAATCAACTGATAAGCAGAGAATAGCAATAGTATTTCATTGATCTGATTCATTTTGAATGAAATTCATCTTTAAATGAAAAAAAAAAAAAAAAAAAGAAGCGATTGTAAAGCAAGATAACATAACATTTAAGTACCTTATCGAAATAGAATCCACTATCCTGAATTAGGAAACACAACTCTCTATACGATGAAAAGTTACATGCCAAACGGCAGAAATCGCAATAGCCAGAAAGTAGGTTGTCACTTAATCTAGTCAATGTGAAGTGCTTTAGAGAAGGTGTGTCTTAAATCCATCTCTCCCTCTCTTTCCAGGAGAGAAATTTAGTGTAGGATTCAGAGCTCAGAGGGATTCACAATCCCGACCCCCCTCTGAAGTTAAATCTTCTTCCTTTCAGAATGGGAGAAAGACTAGAAGTCTAGTCTGGAATGGAAAGATTAGTTTTCTTCTTTTATTTTTTTCCTTCACTCTCTTCCTCCTTTGCCCCCTGTCCTACACACAGGCAAATAAAGGAGACCTGAATGGTCTGCAATTGGAAGTCTGGAGCACTTTTCTAGGATACATGAGTAGAGGCAAGGCTGCAATCCTTATCAGTGAAGAAAGATATTGACTGTACCTCTACTGTTTTTGAAAGAGGCCTTTAATGAGTCAGTGGCAAAGAACGAAGGTCACCCGTGTTTCAGAAGTAAACACTAAACCCTGCTCAGTTAGTGCTGACCCCCAAAAATCTTCATTAGTGTGCCTCAACCTGGTCTTGTGGTCAATCTGACCATCAGAGAGGTCCTTATCAAAATATATTGTTATGTGAGCATACTTTTAAATTTTGATACCACTATTTTAATTGAATTCAATCTAGCTGAAAACAACATCAAGCTGTTAAATTAAGGTGGAGAGCAGCAGGAAGTGAGGATAATGTCGTAGGCAGAATCATGCAGAGCAGAGAAGTCAACAGGAAGGGCACAAGGTGTATTTAGAGATGTTATGAACTTATTAAATGTATAATATATCCCAGTATATACACAGACCACAGCTTTTACTTTTTGCCTGTGCCTTCTCTTATATTATTAGCATGCCTCTCTCTGTTGGCAGTGTTATAACAGTAAGCAAAACCTAAAATAAGGATTACCACACCAATTACCCCCCAAAAAGTTGGCTGGGCATACATTTCTGTAGATGACAGAAGTGGGAGTAGCACGCCCTGGAGATAGCAGCTCTAGGTTGAGCCAGGTGGTACTTTACAGTTTATCCAGTTTGATTAATTTTAAATGGCTTGAACAACAAATGTGTCCTTGAAGAAAAAGGCTCTGAAACAGTCACATTAGTGAAACTTCCATTGATGTATTAGCTGGCAAGCTAATAAGATTGCCTGATTTGCACAGAGGAAAGGAACTGAATCAGGGAAGAGGATCTGAGGTTGGATTTGGAAAGAACTTGCTACCAAATGAAACAAAAAGATGTGCAGGAGCTCAGTGCTTTGAAGCATTGAAACTGCTTTGAAAGTTCTACTGAAGTGGCCCTTTTATGTGCAGCTAAACCAAATGAATATGAAATATCTCACAGGATTAAGACTTGTTTGAATAATCTTTTTATTTATATTTTTTTAATTATAAAAGCTATAACTTTATATTTCATAGTAAATGAAATCTGAAATAGGGAAATTAAACTATCAATGCTTAGGCAGTGATCAAAATTTTCATCTTTGAAAAGTGGAAAAAATATTCTTTGTTTTTTTCCCCCAAACATCCTAATTTCTAGAATTACATTTGTAAAAGGGCTGTTTGATTAGCAAAACAAAAAAAAAGTGCTTCTAATTTAAAGATTAGAATTAATATTGATCATCTTGCTTTGTGTTACTAAATCCAAGCAAAGCCCTCTAAACAGCTGAAAACCAAGCTCCCTCCACAGCTATCCTGCTCTCCCCAGCAGTTTTACAGTGGCGCTGCCCTACATTTAACTTCCCTGAGGGTGAATTGGACATCAGTTCTTCAAACAACTATGTATGTGAGTAATTCCATAGGTAAACACTCTTAATGAATTGCTCACATGTTGTAAATCAAGAGCACACACAGCTGTTTGCAGGATCAAACAGAACAGCAACGTGCTCAGACCCCCTTAGTCCCACTGCTTCAGCCTGGCTGTGAAATATGGAAGTTTTTGTCATGTATGGAAGATATATTTGTTTCCTTCAGGTAAGTTAGCTCTTTGTGTGTGTGTGTGTGTTAGCAGTGGAGTTTAGCTTGTGTTATGCTTCCTGAACTGAACGATTGATTGGCCAAATTTAGTGCCTCATGTTAAGGAAATATTTTTCTCACTATATAAAGATGTCTATTTTACTTTTCTAGCTTTGCTCTGGCAGTCCAGAGCACAGGTTCACCCTATACATTTGTATTACTTTTTGGCAGTCTGACACTGATTATGATGATGAAGGTTTGATTAATAAAATGGCAATTGATTAAACTCTTGTGAGTTGTTGTAGCATATGTAATTTAAAGACTGCATAAGCTTCTTATCACAATATTCTTGTGTGGAAAGTATTAGCTGAAGAATAAAATCAGTAGTTGTGGTCTGAGAATACCTTTGTTGGCAGAAGGAGGTATAATCCTTTTTAATTAGGGGGGTGGTTGATTAATCTGTCCAATGCCTAAGTGGCATTGCTATTTAATAACTGTTCTCATTTTGCTAGGATCTACACTGAAGAAGTTCCCAGTGGGAGAAATAAGATGAAAAACTGCTTTATTTCTGGCTCACTAATTTAGATAAGTTGTAGCCTTCTTAATTACTTGCGCGCCTTATTGCCTTGCTCTTGCAGGTGGCAAAGCCTGCAATACTTAGAAATATTAACACTAAAATTAACATAAAACACTAGCCTGTAGAGTTTTACAATACATCTTCATGTTACTGGGCAGAGATTTTAGGCTCAGTTGCTGGTATCTGCAAAACCTGGGAAATCTGCCATACAGAATTTCTGAGTCATATTACAAGGAAGCATCCACAATCTGTAAGCTTATTTCAGTGTGATCTTTCAAACACCTCTCACTGCTTTGACTTTGTCTTACTGTGGGGTTGATCTAGAGATAGAGTCCGTAGAATCCCATGTTTTAGTTAAACCAAATTCTATATGCATCTATTTTGTGCAGCCGACTGGAGGACTAAAAATGATGAAGAGCAATTTCTCCTACCAGTGTTTCTAATTTAGGATTAGTGTTAATATCCATATGGTACTTTTTTCTTAAACAAAGAGCTACAGAAGGACATGACAAATGGAAGAAGAAAATAGTAACAGCTCAGCTCACTTTTACTTCACCCCAGGTGCAAACTGTTGCTTGTCAGAGCAATTCACAGCTGCATCCATTTAGTATTCCCTGAACTGCAAGAACTCCAAAATCAAAACATAGTGAATAGCAACAGCTGGGCTTTATTGCTGAGCCAGATTTCCCAAGAGTTTTAATAGTACAAACAAATCAATATTTTTAGTGGTACATTATAGTCTAATTAGCTTAACCCTCTTAAATTGGACTTTTATGAATGCCTCTCTCAATTTCTTCTGTGTGAGACATCATGAAGTGTAATGGTATTCCCACAAGACTAATGCTCTTTCCCCTTCATTGAAATTCCCAGACTTCAGGTCTGTTTGTTCCTGTAGAAAAATGGGGAGGGTTCAGACCCTGCAGCCTGCTCGCACTAGTGCACTGATGCTGTTTCCTTTGAGAGGTAGTTATGACTTGCAGAAACTGATGAGGAATAATGACTAACCAGAAAATAAACAAAGAAAAATATACCTTGTAAATAGAAAAGCAAACAAAGCTTTTAAGTTGTGTCATGTGAGATCTAAGCCATAGAATATTATGGTTGTTCCCTGTTTTCCTTTTTTTTTTTTTTTTTTCCCTCCCACATTTTTAATTCGTATGGAAGAAGAAATAGAAGTATAAGCTGGTTGTGAAGAACAGACAGTATCTGCATATCTTACTTAATTCCAGTGATAACCTACAAATAGAAGCTTTTAAAGCACACTTACTATTCTGACAGCTGATCTTCCTGTCTCTGATAAATGGCCTCTCACTTTACTGAAAACAAATAGAGTATATGATATTGATTTTACTGTAGCTTGTTGAAAGTTCTGTGGTGTAGGTAATACTGCGGAATTGCTATAAGATAAAATGACTACTAGGCAAAAACAGTCTTTGTCACTTCTATCTCCTCAGTTTACTATTATTTTCTCTCTGCTTTGTGTGAATAAGCAGTCCCTGAGAAACAACACTTCTTTACAGTCAGAAAGCAATTAGGTAACTAGACTTACATTTGCAAACAGTTGCATGTATGTTTAACTTATATAATTTCTTTATCTCCATAGAGCTCCTTGTATGTCAATTTAATCATCAGCCTAAATATTTACATGTGTTATACTTATATTTGCATAAAACTTGAACATCTTATTAGGAAACACATTTCAAAAAATGATTTTCAAATCTGCCTTTAGTAGCTTACCATAAGATAGGTGCAGATGCATGCCAGGGCATGATTTCAGGGTTTTGAGAAATATAAGTCTAGTTACCTACATGCTGGCATAGGCCTATCCCAGTTTTCTGCTGTGAGGAACTACACAAGATTAAAAATAAATGCTGTAACTGTTACTTCCTGTCACTAGTAGTAATTTATTGTCTTCTTAAGCAAGTGCATATATTGCAAGGACAAAGCAGATTAATAAATAGCATGGGGCAGAGCTAAGAAGCAGTCAGTTTAGCTTGATATTCTTTATAGCAACTGTTGAATAAATCAACACTAATGTTATTACATTAATTCTTTTGTTTGCTTTTTCTTCACAATATCATATGATAATGGAAAGTATGCAGCTCAGAGTGAAATTTCTAAGCAAAAGGATTTAATAGCAACTTTTCCTGTTGATAGCAGCAGTGAGTTTGCTTGTGTAATTAGGGTTTGGGGTGGCTATCAGTGACCATCTGAATCATATTCTCTTCCTCAGCTCAGAGTAGGCATAAAAGAATTGGTGAATCTCAGTTAGTTAGATCCCAATTCCTAGGTAGCATCAGACCTCTTGTTACTGAAAGCGTGATGGAGCTGTAGTAGTTATGACAATTTATGGAGAGAAGAAATCTAGGTAAGATGGAGTATCAGAGCATATGACCAACTGTGCTGATAGGAAAAACGAGAAAAAGGAGGCAGGTTGTTCATTGTAGTGTGTATTGTCAGGTGAAGTTTGAGATCTAGCAGAACTATTTTGTTGTTGTGGACTCTGCTACATGTTCTGTTTACTTCAAGCAGAAGTTTGAGTCAGATTCTGAATAAAATCTAAGCAAGTTCTCATTTAAATACAGTATCATAGGTGTCACCTTCTGAATCACTAAAGCTAGATTCAGTTAGAACTGAATAAGTAAGAATTTAACTTCTAAAATAGTTGTAGACATAATAATAATAAAAAAAATCATAAGCCCTTCTGACTTGTGTGTACTTCCAGGTTTGTTCTTTATTTCTGGTCCCATTTTCAGTCCAGCAAGCTTCATTATCATTTTGGGTTGCAGCATCTTCAAGAAAAGTCTTTTCTATCATCTGTGAGGCTGGGCGATGTGTCCACTCGCTGCTCTTCTTGGGGTCCCCAAATACTTGCTGCATCTCATTTGTCGTTTGTCTGCTCCCTTCTGTGCTCTGGGAATATCCCCAAATTTGGTAGTCTCCCCTAACCTAAGTGAGCAGTTAGAATATGGCAAACTGTTTTCTGCTGCTCCTTTTCACAGGAATATATCATGCGGTACATGGTACACAACAAGGCACTAAAATTTAGACCGTCTGTCTGAACAGGTTGTATATACAGTGTTTGTTATCCATGCGGAAAGAAGTTCCTTTGTAATTGGGTAAAATATTCTAACAATACAAAGCAGTAAAAAAGAAAGAAAAATATTAAGATACAGGGCTAATTTCTTTAACTACTTATCTGCATTCTGACTAGTCAGGGATAGCATTTAGTGATGTGGAAAATCACTGAAATCTAATAAAAATGTTTGGAAATTAGGGACTTAAAAAAAATGTATCTCCAATATTCCTAACTTTCCTGTTCCCTTTTAGGCCTGCTTTATAAATTAGCTAATTGCTAATGTTTGTATAATGGCTCAGATTGAAGCATCATTTTGTTACCATTATAAATGACATTATTCTTGTGTTCAGAACTGGTTATAATGGCAAAACTGGGGAGGGGGGGATATCCATTTATGCATTTCTCAAATGCTATAAATGAGTTTTTTATTCAGTAAAGCAGATTGTGCTCTACACTTCAACAAAAGAGATTGTATAGGCTTCAGTAATTTCAGTAAACTGTAAATGTATTTCAATAAATTGTAAATGCTGGAAGTACCAAAATTATGCGAAATCTTACAGACTTCCTTTGCAAACACCCTGCTGTGGTCTGCAGCTTGAATGGGAGGAGAAAACTTTTTTTTTTTTTTTTTAATTTCCCCTGTCCCCTCCATCTCCGGTCTTAGATTGCTGAGAGCACAAAGAATGTGTCTGTGTTAAGCATTTTCTTTAAACTTTATGCACATACTGTTGCCTAAGGTAGATAATTATCTAGAACCATTCTAATTATCTAATAAATTAGTCATAGGAACCATCACTGTTCTAAAAAGTTGGATTGTGGTGATTTTTTTTTTTTCGCTGAATCTGGAAATTTGGGAAGATGTATTTGAATGAACTATTTTATACTAATTCCCAGAGCTGTCCTAAGTGTCCTCAGTGCAGCTAATGTTATAGAGAAACAAAGGATTTAAATAAAATTTTGTGCTTTTGTGTAGATGACAGAGGTTTGGATGAATTCTGTACAACTTAAAATAGTCTTAAAGTTCCTCCAAATATATCAGTTGGCAATATTTCCAAAAGGACTTCTACGTTAGCTGCCAAATACAATAGTTTGGAAGTGTTTTGACAGACCAAGAACAAGCCTGGTAAGACAGTAAAAGGAGAAGGCAGCCACATTCCCCAGTTACGTGCTGTGATTCAAGGTGAACTTCATATTCAAAAAGACAATTATTTTCTTATTTTATTGTTCTCTTTTACTTTTAAAGCACGTACTGCTTGCATTACGAATGATAACTGTAGTTAATACTCTGGTAGAACTCCTGTGCTGTGGGATGCACGGGAAATATTGCAGTTGTCCACAGATGCAAGAGTTGCTTTTATTTTGGCAGTATTCACTACATACCCACACGCGCACTGTTAAAATGAAGAGTTCATTATGGATATGGTATATCCTTCATTGCAACAATTAGAAAGTCTTTGACTCAGAGATGGGCACCTTGAGAGGAACTTCATGCCATTCTGTCTCCTCAGCCCTCATAGACCTACTTTAAAATAGCAGCTATCAAACTCTTGCTTTAAAATTAGATTAAGCTATTTTTTACACTGTGCATTATGTAACTCCTAACATTAAATCAAGGAAAAAGTCTAGGCAGTGCAAGGATATTTTTCTTCTTGCATACACATCTAAAGTATTTCCACAAAGCAATATGTTTTTAGGAATATACACTTAAAATCTTATGCTGCCAATATAATTGTCTAATAATTATTTTTAAAAGAAGCTAATCAATGTAATAAGTCAAGTAACATACACTATAAAAGACGTTTCTTTATAAAACCAAATTTACATTTCATCAAACTATGAATATTGACTCCAACCCGCACTGAGTTAGTTATCTTTTCTTTTTTTTTTTTTTTTTTTTTCCCTAATAAAATCTTTATGTAAGTGATTTCTCAGAACAAGGAATGAATACCAGGAGTTACTACCAACAGTGAATACTTCTAACCACTGTTAATCAAATAGAATGTAGTATGTATCATAGCTTAAATGCACTGTATAATCTTCATGTTCATAGTGAAAAGTAGCATATGGACTGACATGCACAAAAAAGTGATTATGTGAAATTCAGTGTCAGCTGGACACTTATTTCCTTTATTTCCTATTGAAAAGCCACTTTGTAAATGTATTGATCTACATGTAATGGAAAGTCCCAAAAGACTCTATGGATTAAGTGTCAGCCCAAGTTCAAATGCTCCAATGTGTTTCTCCTCACCCCTTCCCTCCTTCCCCCCGCCTACCCCCCCCCCCAAAAAAAAAAAAAAGAAAAAAAAAAGTTTTTGCTGAATGATTGAAAGTAGGAATAAAGTTTACTAAAGAGGAAAAAGAACAATGAGATTTTTCACAGGTCAGTGAAGCCCAGCATAAACTCAGTTGCCCATTTTTCCCCCCCTCTTGTTTTGAAATGAATCACTGGACAATTTTTGGTTAACATGAGTTATTCTAAGTTTACTCTAAGTCTCTAAGCATCTTTGCTAATTTGAAAGTTGCTTCGAAGGTTCCATTCCATTGTAAGTTTTCCTTCTGCTGAACAGGATGCAAGCAAAATGAAATGTTTTCAAATGCAAATTATCTATTTACTGAAGATTGAATATGAAGCTATTTTAAAGGAAGACTATGGAATGGGGAAAGAGGTTGTGGCAAAATCATTTATCTCTGTGGTTACAAGTGATCTAATTAGATGTATTTGAACCCGAGTTATAATATTAATAGACTATTTAATCTCAAATACTTATTGCAGTTCTTTACTGCCCAAAGCAATCATTTGCAAATCATTCAAGTGTATGAATTATGCTTAAATCTACCTAAAAGAAACTGCTTAGTCTAAATACTCTACATTCCTATTTATTTTGAAGGCATAGTCTCAAGATAGTACCTGGAATGTGTTATTAACTGAATAGATTTAGTCAAGAAAGCAGATGTGGGCTGGAAAAAGATTCACAGCTTTGATGGCATTGATACATCAGATACATTAGCACTCAAGTGAAAGAAGTAGATAAGAAGATCTCCCACACAAAGCGTGCTATATTAACTGGAACTAAATGGGGAAAAAAAAGTTGCTTTTAAAAAAATAATCTAAGCTATTAAATGCAACAAGAATAAAATGTCTCCGCTTGTTCAGTCTTCTTGCATTGTATGAAAAGTTTCGTAATAATGAAAGGTAATAAATGAATATAATCACAGGTATATCTTTGAAATTTATGGTAAATACAGTATATTTATCCTTAAATATTTAAATAGACTATCACAAGAATAAAATATTGATTAAAAACTTGTTTCGAGTAACTGGTAACAAGGTACTTCATTGTCAAAAAGAAGTACAATTCCTTTCTTGGTCTAAAAGGGCCAACCTCTTCAGATAAGGTTCCTAAGGTTCCTTATGGTAAGTCACTTTTATCCATGCACTCTGTGCAAGTCCTCAAAATGATCATGGAAATCTACCTGGGAGCTCCAGGAATAATATGAGATGAAGGAGCAGAAGAGAAAGAAAGAGAGAAAAAATATCCATAAAATAAATAGAAATAGTAAACTGTGTAGCTGTTCCTACATGTCTGCTGGTAAATAACTCGGCTTTCATTGCAGCCTGTATTTACTGTGCCAAAGCCTGGGCGTCTGACCTTGGTGAGAGTACCGCTTTCTCCCATGTCTGTAGACTGAAGAGAGAGCTTTAGGTGGAAGCACTGACTTCAGGTCTGTGGAGAAGCAATGAACAAAAATGGCCTGACCATGAGGCTGTTACGCCTTTGAAAGCAAATTCCCCATAGTTAAGATCTGTGGCAAAAAATCTGTTTAACCACTAAATGCATCAGAAATCACCTCTCTTTCCTCTGCCCTGAGTGCCCAGCTCTGGTTCTACAGCTCAGCAAGGTGAGCCTGTGCCATGCCATAACAATACTGCCTCCCGAGACTTCCCTTTGTAGACCCTTTCCCCTCCCCAAAGGCAGTAGCACGTAGGCTGACAATGCGGTACTGGCACAATAGAAGACCCCATTTCATATCCTGTCTGCAGCAAACATCCACAAACAGCGGCAAGTAGAGCCTGTGTGGTTTGCTTTTTATCTAGAAAGTAAAGCCGTGAGGAGCTGAGAACACTTTTGTATGGGAAAAGGTGGAAGAATATTGAGGAGACGGGCAATGGAAGCCAGCCGGACCATCCTGTGGGAAAAGAAGCGTCAACAGGGCATCTTGACCCGTAGTCACGTGGCTGAGCTCATGCCAGTGTGGTACTACACCTGGTCTTTGAGTTGAAATTTGTGGTTTGCTCAACATGCTCACTGTGCCTGTGCATAGTATGTAAAAACGTCTCACAGCATCCCCCCACGGTGTTACTCACCATGGAGCAATGCTCAGCGGTGCCTGGGATTCTCCCACGCCTTTGTTGCTGTGATTGGGAAATCGCTGGGGGGCCACCGCTTAGACACAAAGGTAATAAATGCTCAGCACTGACCACAGTGTGCCTTGTGCTTGTGTATCTGTCCCTGCTGAAGGTCAAGGCAGTGTCCCTGCCTGGCGTAGTCAGCAGGAGACAGAATGACAGTGCCATGGCCAAGGAGAGCAAAGGGGAGGACGAGAGCCAAGGAGGGACTGCTCACTTGTGGCTGCCAGGATGGCCCCAGACTGAGTGGTGGGGGCCAGTAGCTGCATTGCTTGCCACTCTGGCAGCCCCCAAGGACTGGCTAGAGCTGGCACAGGGGGAAAATGTTACCCCAAAGGCAGCTGAATCCACGTTAAAGGTTATGCCCTGCTGCGCTGCTTTGGGAACAGCTCAGAAGCTAGCTGGATGGTTAGGGTGGGCACTTCTGATGGGCATTTGAGCCTTAGATAATGAGATATCATCTTTGCAGCAATGAGTAAAAGATCTGGAGAAGGAGACTGGAGATTTGCATGATGCAAAGGTGGTAGCACAGGAGTTGATTAGGACCCAAACTGAAAAGAATCAGGAATTAACCCACAGGGTAGAGCAGCTAGCTTTGCATGAGGCTACCAAACACCATGCGTGCAATGGTAAAGCCCCAGCTACAGTCGCTCAGGTGAGAGCAATAATACCTAGACCCTCCTGGGACACAGAGGAGTGCAATAGTAATATTTGGAGTATTTCATCTGACTTGGAGGTTGAATTTGGATTAGAAGGAGAATTGGCTACTCCCCAGGTCTGACCTCTTAGGCAATTGAAGGGGGAGAGGCAAGCAGATGGGAATACAGCGGAACAATCTCAGACATGTACCCTGAAGAAATTGTATGAATTTTTAACTGCTTTCCAGCAGCAGCCCAAGAAGTCTCTGTTAGCGAGAGCATGGGATGCAAGTGCTGGATCACTTGCTATCTTAAGAAAGGAGCTGAATTTAATAAGCCCCTTGTCAACGGATGCTCAAGTACAATATTATCTTATCCAGTTAACTTCTGCATGGGATGGGATAGGAAACGTTACTGAAGCTCCAACATTATATCAATGGTTAAGCACTGCAGTAGTAGGTGCTTACTCGTCCACAGGTGAACTAACCGCTAGAGTGGGAGCAAGGCTTACTTTTGCAGAAGGATCCATGTGTTGCAGCAGCTAGGGGTAGCAACTGGGTTAGCAGATGGAGATGGATCAGGTAGCAAGGAAATAATGCAGAAGATGACAACCCAGTTATTAAAGGGGCTCCAAATGTCTTAAAGCCATTACTCCTTGGCATGGTAATGCCTGCAACTGGGACAGTAGGGGCTTTGGTAAACAGTATGAGGGGTTTGGCACTTCTAGGGAAGCAGGTACTAAGCAAGTGAGAGTATTTGGGAATTCCAAGGCGAGAAAATTGGCAGGAACTCCTAAACGGAGGGGCGAGGGGATGAGGTGACAGATGTGGGCTGACTTGCTGCAAGCAGGGGTATTACGTGATGAGATAAATGGTCTTTCTATTGCTGACTTATTTAAGCGGTGACAGCGGTTACTTGCTAATTAGCAATATTGAACGCAGCCTACCACCCCTGTTCGCTCCAGCCATCACATGGAAATTGCCAGCCAAAACACAACGAGGAGAATGTTGAGTCCCCAGCAATACGAGCATCAATTGTGGCTTACCATTGGGGGACCAGTGCTCTCATGTACCCCTGAAAGTTTACTAGCGCTCTGGAGGAGAAATTGCTGTGATTGCTCTAGTAGATAGACTGTGCTACATAGCACAGTAGCTCCAGAGAAGGACGCTACCCATGTGTATGGTTTGGGAGGATCGGTCACCCCAGCGGTTCAGGCCGTAGTTACGTTAGCAATTGGCCACCCTCCCCGACAAGATTTTCTACCCTGGTTTTATTAACACAGATTCATGAGTACCTCTCGGGGATTGACTGGGCAGAGAGATTCAGACCCTGCAAGTATTGTTCTCCTTTGGAAAGAGTCCTGCATTACTGCAGCTGTGATCCATTACCCTGGTATCCAAAATGGGACCCAGTGGATTTACTGGCTCGCCCGCACTGGGGTGCAAGTGAAACAATATAGAATTCCTGATGTGGAAAAGGAGATTCAGGAAGCTATAGACACTTTATTGCATGCTCAAATAACATACTGCTATTCAGAAGCTTGATGGCTCTTGGCGTATTACTGTGGATTACAGGGAGCTAAATAAAATTTTGCCTCCATTATCAGCTATAGTACTTGACATGTAACTCTGCTAGAAGGAGTAGAGAAACATTTGCAGGAATGGAAAGCTGTTACTGATTTGGTGAATGCATTCTTCTCCATTGCTATATCCCTGCAATCGCAAGATCAATTTGCATTTACATAGGATAATATATTTCAAGTCCTTCTGCAGGGCTATAAACATAGCCCCACCATTTGCCACCAGATGATCTCAGCAGATCTCCCTTCCCCCCTTCCCGAGTGTACTATCTGTCATTATACTGGTGGTATTTTGGTAATGAGACCTTCTAAAGAGCGAGTATGTGAGCAGCTATTGTTGCTAGTACAAACCCTACAGCACGGGGCTGGGCTGTAAACCCTAAGAAGATGCAGGGGTCAAACATCAGTGTGCAATTCTCAGGGAGTGTCTGGAGGGGACAGACGAAGGCTGACCCTGAGAAAGTGCACAATACTACTGAACAGTACCCTGTTTCCACTAGAATAAAACAGCTACAAGCTTTTCTGGGCCTTTTGGGGTTCTGGCAGACCTTCGTACTCCACTTAGCAAACCTATAAGTTTCTGGTCCCCTTCCCTGCAAGGGGCCACAGCAAATTATATGCCTCTGGAAAAGCAACTCCTGGCTGTGGAGCGGGCTTTGCAGGATACCAAACGAGTTATGGGCCACGACCTGGTGACAGTATGCACCCCCATCCACTTTCCAGCATGGGTGAGTGATAATACCACCAGGGCCCAAGCTGCAACTCAGTGACAATGGAGACAACTGCTTACAAGCCCGGGTTGAGGAGGGGAGAAAGGGCATGAGTACCCTGCCTGCAGCCTTGTTGGGGGAAGTACATCTGAGCACGCACCTCTGCTGTGCGGGCCAGAGGGGCTGCCCGCCTGCTCCCCAGCAGAGCCATCGCATGCCCAAGAGGCCCCTCATTTTGAGACGTTATCTCCTGAGCAGCGAGAGTGGGCCTGGCTTTCCAATGGCCCTGCAGCATATTCCTAGACAGGAGAGCAAGTGTGGCACTCTGTAGCATATAATCCCACCACAGATACCATCTGTTTTGCCTCATGAACTGAGGTACTGAAGTCAGTGGATCGTATTAAAGGCTACAGCTACAGCTGTTGATGAGGGAGATGCACGCTACCTCTATACAGCTGGCTGGGTAGTATACAAGGGTCTGCAAACCTGGTTCCCAACACGGGCCACTGCACAGTGGAAGACACATGATAAGGAACTCTGAAGGACCCACTTGTGGGAAAGGATTTGGGATGTTGTCAAACCAAAGTTGCATCTGTGCGATGCGTTGATGCCCATCAGAAATAGGAGACCCTCAAAACTCAGGATAACACAGCAGCTGATCAGATGGCAACTCCCTCAGAGGTAAAGCAAGCTTGGCAAGTGCATGAATGATCAGGCCATTATGGCCCCATCACAGCTCAGGCTTGGGATCTATCACGAGGCCATCCAATGTTAGCCTTACATTGGTATAAAACATCATGTGCTAACTGTCCTGTTGGTATGAAGATTAAAAAAGTGCCTTTCATCAGCACATATGGTCACATCAAGCAAGGTGAATGATCCTTTGCAACCTGGCAAGTAGATTATGTGGTCCCATTGCCACCCTCCCCCCCCACAGGGATGAAGGTATATATTAACTGCTGCAGACACTTAAACAGGCCTTATGTATGCATATCCTACCACCCACGCAAATCAATCCTCTACTCTACAGGGCTTAGAGCGACTCATGTATGTTCCCAGCATACCAAAAGAAATACAGAGTGATAGAGGTACCCGCTTTGCAGGCCATATAGTGCAAGAACGAGCAAAGGACTTGGGGAATCACCCGGGTCTTGTGTATACTGTGCCACCCTCAAGCTCGTGGAGTAACAGAGAGGATGAATGGCCTGCTAAAAGAACAAATTCAAAAACTTACCACCATGGAGACTTTAAGGAGGGGGATGAGCATGCTCTCACAAGCGCTCTTTACGCTTAACGACAGGCAGCTGCCCTCTCTGCCAGGCGCTGAAGGTCTGCAGCTGTGGCAGCTGCCCTGTGCGTGGGTATTGCTGGCTACACAGAGCCAAGGTCCTCTGAAGTGTAAAAAGCCACTGCCTGTTTCAGCAAGCAGCTTGCAGAATGGGGTTGGTGATGGGTTGTATCCCCCAGGAAGGGTTAGGAGGATGCCCTGTCCCATTTGCCAGGACGCCAGCACTTCCCATGGAGCGTGAGGTCTGCAACATGCCATTTCACTAACTGGTGTGAAATGGGGGTGAGGACAAACTTGTGCAGCAGGAGGAATTCCAACGGGAATTTCAGCTGGTTACAGTCGAAGCAGTCATGGTGCTCTGCCCAACTCATATAAGATGTAAGAGCCATGGAGTAAACATGAGATGATCCCATTGACCACGTGAAATGGGTTCATTTCCTCATTCTTCTCCTTATTTATTTATTTATTAGGTTGGAGATTGAATTAATTTTCCCCATGCAGTGTCTTCAGTATCCTCACTACTAATGCTGACCTGGAGCATTAGTAATGGATAGTTACTGTCACAGTTTTTACAATTATTTACTTAAAAACAATTTAACTGTTTAAAAGGAAAATATTTTAAAAACGCAGCAAAAGCATGATGTTAAAACAGATCATTGATAAACCTATGAATTTTGGGAGGTGAGAGAAGAGGGCTGCATGGCACTGATAGTGAAGAAGCCTTTTTTAAAGCCCTGGAAGGTACAAACAAAATCTGTGTGTGAGAAATTAGTTCCCTTTTAAATATACATGCTATTTATTTGTGAAAGAACCAATTTCACCAATAAGACAGAAACTGTTATATTAATTTATTTCATAGTAGAAATGGCACTAAGAGAATAAAATAAGCTTTTCTCCATGTTGCATTTAAAAGAGTGTACGCACATCTTTCATTGGGGTATGCGTGTGCTTTGTTATTACACTCCTTCTCTCATGTTCCCCCACATTCTTTAAGGAGAATTCCATTAAAGCTAAATTTGGTATTTTAAAAATGTGGTTCTTGGGGAAAAAAATATGCAGTCAAACTGACAGCTTTCAAAACTTTTTTGGGATGAAGTACAATGAAGGTTTAAAATCCGTGATTAGGCAGAAATTATTTTTCATTTTTTTCTCTCGTTAGGAGATAAAAACTTGCTCATCAAGAAACTCTTTCTACGCCAACATAGGCCACACACATTGTAAGTGATTTTACATGCAGTCACTAGGTACCATTGTGGAGTGTATGTGTGTCCACAAAATTGCAAGCAACACAGGCAAAGCTGCAATTCAGTCTATAGAAGGTTCTTTAAGTCTGAAGCCCCTTATAGATGATGACTTGCCATAGCACAGGAAATCCTTAAACCGTAGCTGGCTTAGGTATCTGGTATATTTTCTGATGTTATCAGAATAGTGAATGGCCAGATCTTTGTGCAAGTTACTGTATAAATAAAATAAAATAAAGCGCAGCTAGGTGCAGCAGCAGCGACGTCATGGGTTGTCACGTTGAGTAAAGGGGGTCTCAGCGACTGTTTTAAACAGAGAAGAAACTGTGCCAGTCTCACAGGGAGACGGGGCACCAAATGATTCACTGATTATTTTCTAAAACCCCCAAAGTACACCTGGGATAAGCTAGTTTGATTTCCTGCCTAAAACGGGCAACAGATCTCCCTATTCTTTTACAGTTTCAAATCTGCTGTACTTAGCTATACAGCAGAGGACTTGACCACTTTATTAATTTAAAAGCCGTAGTCTGTCACCACAAGAAAGGACTTCGAATTGACAGTCATAGATGTATCACTAAGATTTACTTTAGGTCTGTTCAGGTTTTCATAGATCCATTTCTGTCTGCGTGCTACAGTTTTCAGAAAAAAACAGCCAGACAAATGCATAAGCAGGGGTGAGTGTGCGCTTTTGTGAGTGTACGATCCTGTTTTTCTAATGCAGACAAAGCCACAAAAACTGAAATAAAGTTGCTTTATGTTCCTTCTATTCTGATTTGTCTTAAATGATAGTTCTGTTGAGAATTCACACGCATATTCTGAATGAATGAAGGCTGCCACTTTATTTTTGAAATGCTTGTCAGCATTGCTTGGATGGTTTATGGTTTTGAAACATGTTCCAGAACCAAACCCAGGTACACATAAGATGGGGGAACGATGTTCGATGTTAGACAGGGTAGACAAAGTGTTACGGGGCCTGATTTCTCCTGAAATACTGCCAACAACGCCCTGCATTTTGTAACGCGATCTATTAACAGGATATGGAAATAGGGAGACACATTTACAGAAGCAATTAGAATTTGTAATCCGAAATTCTTGACTTTGAGAGAATTACCAGACAGTTTTTGGTAGTGGATATATCTAAACATCCAAGGATTTCTGGTTACCTGACCACTTCTTTTATTAAAGAGAGAGAGTTTATCTCGCCCCAAAATTGTTATTTTTAAAATAGATTTGCTATAAGTTCACAGAAAGGACCATTTTACCAAGATACCTATTCTGTTTTCTCAGTTTTTAAGATGCATTTCTGTCTATGTGCTATATGTAAAATGAAACATGAAAAATATAGTATCTGAAAGTTTTTTTAAAAAACTCTGAAAGTGTCTATTTTTATGTGCAGTGTATAATCCCTTTTTGATTCTTCTGTTTCGAATGGAGGCCTAGAAATAAGATGTGAACTTTCCTATTATTTTCTCTATATTCTCCTTAAAGAAATCTTACAAAATGATGTAATAAAATAAGATAAAAGCAGATTTTTTTTCTTGATATTTTACTTGTAGGATAATTTTAAGATTACATTTGATTTGAATAGAATAAATAGCCTATATATATATATAAATATATATATAAATCAGAATATTCAGTGCAAACCCACTCACCAGTACCTCAGAGCTCAGCACAAGCTTTTTGAAGAAACTAAAAGGTTTGGATATGCTCTGAACGTGCTCTGAATTCTGCAGTGTGTTCCTAAAGGAGGCATAGTGGTTATATTACATGTTTCCCCTCTCCTCAGTTTTTCAAGGTGTCATTTTTCTAGTTAACTCTTCATTTGTATTGTAGTAGCACGTAAAAGCCTCAGTCTACTTGGTTGGAACGCACAGGGTTTTTGTTTTGTTTTATTTTCCTTCAATATCCTAATCACATACTCTGAATTCACACAGCTGCTGAGTTTTCAGTCTGGGTAAAATAAGTTTTATGGATTTCAAGATAGGCACATTAAACTTGCCTTGAGCTTTTGAGATGAAAGGTGCTGTATGAGTTCAAAGTAAGACCCTACTCGCTATAATGCAAATGAGAATTGAGGGAAACAAATACGTAGCTAAAAGGTTGACAGCAGGAAGTTTGAAGGATCTTTCATCACTGATTGCTGAAATTTTAGGAGCGCATGTGCCTCCTTGCTGTCTAGACAGTGGAGGAGAGAGGGTAATAAAGCCAGAACAGGTAATGCTTTCCCTACGAGTTGCAAACTCTTTGGACACTTCTTGCTGAATAATTTAACATACACCTATAATTAGACTGAAATGAGATATTTTGAGTCAGTAAGGTTCTATTTATTTTGTAATATAGATATTTAATTGCTTTCATGAAAGAGCAAGGTTTTTGGTTTTCTTTTTTTTTTTTTAATAACAACCATTAGAATGTATTTCTTTTAGTGTGTGATGTATGCAGATTTCAAAGGAATCATTTGAAAAAACAGAGGCCAAAACCTGGCCTGGGACTGTTTATGAAAATTGAAGATTAAAACAAATATTTTTAAAATAAAATGATTAAACTTCAAAGCGCCAGCGGCAAGAGACCTGGAAACACTCAACAGTGGCAGCAGAATGGGGTGAAGGAGTTGTGCACTTATTTGCTTCAGGTTTTATTTATTTGTTTGTTTGTTTTAGCATCAGCAAGGTTTTTTTTGTTTGTTTGTTTATTTGTTTGGGGTTTTTTACTCTTCGAATTATAGTAGAAAGAGATCATAACCCATTTTTTAGTTCTCATTTTTACCTTTGGCAGGTTCAAAATGGAGGCATCTCTATTAGTGTTTTGAAGCTAATGTCCTATTTTTCCCCAGCTTCTGTGCTATGATTGGCATTATGGAGAGGTCTCAGAGAGCATGATCTTCCATAAACATACAAGGAAAAAGAACCAGAAAATTTATTTACCTATCTACTGTTTATTGTATTTTAGTATGTTCCAGTAAGAAAACTATTGCTTTTCTAAAAGGTACAGTGGAACAAAGTGTGAAGGTAGGAAGTTTATCAATAGTCAGACAGGAGAAGGAACACCAGTGTATTCAGAGTATTTATTTCCTTCCTCCTTTTCTCTCTTTACTAGATCTCAACTGACTTCTTCTGAGACTCATATAAAGCTGCAGACTGAAGTTTGAAGAGAGCCTTTCAGCTGATGCTAACCTAAATCACTCCCTGTTCTAGGGACAGGTACTTGGTGTAAGTAAATTCTCACTCTGAGGTTGCCTAGTCAGTCCCAAACAGCACACCAATGGCTAAATTTCCTCTTCAGATTTACGTGCTTCTTTCTCAGATGTCTTGTTCCCCTCTTCTACAAGTTGTTAGTATACGAAGGCCACTGGCAAAAGAGCAGACTGTGCAGTCCCTGTACATTTGGTTAAAGTGAATTCATAGCAGAGACTGTTATTTTCTACCATTAAATCTTAATGCTATAGAAAATATTTTTTTTTATTAAAAAGTTTTATTTTTGGCCAGACCTAGTCCCCCAGGAATTTATGAGAAAGAAAAGCTAACAAAAAGACATGCTTTAAAAAACATGCGTGTACTAACAACAAAATAAAATGTGATACATATATAAAAGGTAAACACTAGAGAAAAGTATGCTGCAACTGAAATTGTACTAGAGTTCAATCCACACATTTGTCAGTATAATGAAAGAGCTATGTGGAAAAGTTTACAAAATTTTTACATGTTCACCATATTTTTTCCCCAAATTGTTATATATGTATATGCATACGACATATTATAAAAAGTATGGTAGCAAAATAATAATAATAAAAAATAGTCACTGTCTCTGAAGTTTCTATCTTTGAAATATCTCTCTGCTCCTACTGGAGTTCCCCATTAGATGTTCCACTTTGTTACTATAATCTAATGAAAGACAAGCAGGATAAAACATAAAAAAATGTTCTGAATTCATTAACTACTGTTTTGTCTCCAGTGAAGAATTAAGGAGAAATAGAAAAGACAAGCCTTTTTTTAAAAGAAGTTTTTTTCCTCATTGAGAACTACCAGCTGGAGGGGAGTTGTAGTTCTGAAGACTTAGTCAGATATGAATCATTTAGTATACCCTATTATATAGAGATTTTTTTGACGTTTTTCAGTTATCTTGTTGAGTAACTCTTTAGTCACACTATTATTCCAAATTTAAAAACTAAATAGGTCCAGTCTGTAAATTTTGGTTCCAGAAAGTAACTTTACTAAAGCTCTAAGGTATGTGAACTTGGAGATATACTCAGGTCACAGTTTTCTTAAAGCAGTTAAAACTTTTGTTTTCCAGGTAGGTATCACATCACAGAGTTGCAACAATATGCACCATTCCATGGTCTTTTTTTTTAACCTCTGCCAATCACATTGGGTGCTACTCTCTTTTTTGACATCATGAAAAATGTTTTTGTGATTGAATAGCAGCAAAAGTATCTATCATACCTTGCTACTAGAGTCATCTCTCTTTTCAACCCGAATATCTAAGACCCTCTATTTCATTTTGGATAGGGATTAGACATTATCAGTATATAATTTGAGAGAGAAAAAAAAGCCTCGTTTATTTTCTCTCCTGGTATTAGAACTTCTTAGTATCTACACCTTGTTCTGAAACTCTACAGGATGACTGACTCTTTCCTGATGTGCAATTTGGCCTTCCTTAAGGGATCATTAAGCTTCAGAGGAGAACGCCGAGGTGAATACATGATCAAAGTTGAGAATTCAACTGAGACATTTGGATTACCTCATTTTGTTGCCTAAATTGTTCCTCTACTTCCTTCCAGGTCGCAGCCAAAAATACAACAAAAAACTTCTTAGCAACTGAAATTCGTACACTGCTGACTTGACCCACGAAACATGAATGAATCATATCTTCCTGAAATAATAATACCGCTACAAATAATAAATTACAATTTTTAAAATTTCTTTAAGCATTAGATTTTCTGGAATAAGAGCCATGATACTGATGTAGCTTTGTGATCCAAGTTACTGGGGCTCTAAATAAAGATAGTAGTTCCATGACGCTGTAGCTGCAGAGAGAGGAGCGAAATGAGTGACGTTTATTCTAAAATTTATAAACGCCTCATAAACAAAGCCTGTCTTGGGGCCAGCAAGTGGCTTTAAGCTCTGAAGACTACTCCATCAAGCCTTACCTTTTTCCATGAGGAGGGATGATTTGGGGAATTTTACAAGTGGGATTTTGTACAGTGAAGTCCCAGTGAGTCAAGGTTCTGACTTTTCCAGGCCATTTCTTAGGTTTCAGCAGCAGCTGCTGTAGCCATGCGAGCAGAAAGGAAGAGGAACCTCATGTTCTGCCTCTGTTTCACAACGTACTGGCAACTAAAGGCTAACAAAATCTTAACAAAATTAAGGAGCATTTTAATGGAGGAAATCACTGGCATCACGAACTGAGAATAACTCAGTGGTTGTTACACATAAATTACTTTTCTCATAACAATTTGAAATCAGTGATGTTGTCTGTTAAAAACTTTGGCTCTAAACTGATATCTGGAAAACCTCACTTTTATTGTCTTTGCAAGATAGTGTAACCAAAGAAGTGGCTCATAATTAAAGATCAGCAACCTGTCACAAAGCTGTGTGATTTTATTTTTAACTAGACTTTTTGTAGGCATGACAAAACATCAAAAACACATCTTTTTGGATTGTCATTTCTTAAGGATAAACACATTAATTGTTCTGATTTTCAGCTGTCATTTCAATTTTTGTCAGCAAAGGGAAAATACTGCCTCTTTCTCTCCTGAAGCATTCAAAATGAAGGTAATTGCAAAGAAATGATAACCATTAAAAGCAAAACAGAAAGAAGAGGCAGTGGAAGGTTAATCTGAGTACAAATGGATACATTTCAGGAAATGTAGCTAAAGATTTCCCCTATTTAGATTACTGGACACAGCTATATCAAGAAATGTGCTATCATTTATCAGCTAAAAAGTTTGAGTATTTCTTTCATCCCTACGGTGGTTTTTTTTTGACCTGTAGCTTGGAAGAAAGCAACAGTGAGAATGAATTTCATGCTAGTAGACACTCTTAAGACTAGATTTAGCTGCAGTCACATTAGCTTAGATAATGGGAGAATTTTTCTTCATTGAAAATGCTCCCTGTCGCTTAAGAAGAACTCACTGAGGCAGCCTGCCATCTAGCTTTTTCACAGCAAAACAGGCTTGCAGACTGCAGATGAGAGGCTCGGGAGCAGAGACAATTTTAACTTGGCCATCCCTAATTTATCTCAAGCTTTTTCAATTCATCTTCACTGTTCTGTGCACACTGGAACACCAGATTGCCAACCCCTGGGAACAGAATGCAACCAGGGATCTAGAGAGCTGTCACATCCTGAAAAATATTTAAATTGTGCTGATTTTCTTCTGGAGTGCTGAGCAGAGGGAATGAAACTCTCCATCAAGTCATAGCTTTGCGGGCAATAGATCAGAGGATGCTGCCAGTTTTTCTAATGGATTATTGTTATCGGGCAGGTTCTTCCTGAAGGTATGTAGTTACTCTCTCCATTCATTACCCACACTATTTATCAGGTAATGATCTAATGAACTAGTGATCTAGATACATTAAGGAAAAATGTTAACTAAGTAATCTGTATTGATTGAATGATGGCACTTTATTGCAGCATGTTTGCAGGTAAAATACTCTGATCTACTTACTGTAGATGTGTTGTACCTACTGCCAAGTGCTTTGTCAGCAATCCCCCAAGCAAATATCAACCCCTAACCTTTAAACAAACAAACAGAAATCCATTGTGCTGTATATAACATTGTCACAAGTTAATGCTGACTGTCCAGAGAATGTTGTGCTTTTTTCTGAAACAATGAATAGTGAAAGGCAAAATCATACTTCTGGAACATATTCAGCTATTTGCATCTGTTATTGTGAATATTTATCTCAAAAATAGCATATTTTCCAAACATAAGTCTGTGCAGAACTTCCCTTAAAGTATTATAAATTAATTCTGGAGTTAGATATTTTCTTCTTTTGCTATGATGTTCTACCTTTCACATGGGGGATTAGGGTATTTAATTCCGAAAATCTCCAATGTGAGACATGTGATAGAAGCTTGTTGTTGCATTTGTATTGCTAGACTCCAGGAGCTTCTTGATAAAGCATAAGGATTACATACCACAGACAGGGCTTTTAAAAACAAAATCTGTAAAGAATAATTTCTTGCCTTTTAAACTTCTGTATGCCTAACTGAGAGTTACAGTGTCTGCCTCCTAATCTGAAAGGTTTACTGCATGTCTGTCAGTGTAGCTTGTAAGGCAGGCTGACCTAAAAATATAAGGTCTCGCTAAATTGCAGAAGCAGCCAGAAATTTTTAAACTGTTCCAAGCGCGGGAGTTGCTGCAGATGTGGAAGAAGCACTGGCACATTAAAGCTAAAGTCATGGCCTTGTTTCATTCTCAGTCTGGCACTCTTTACCTGCATGTAGGAACTGAGATTTGAACATGACTTAAGGACAGAAGCAGGGCTAAGCAAGAGTTAAGTCCTGAAAAACAAATGTTACCTGTAATTTGTTTAGGATTTGTACAGTGTTCTTGCTGTTCTTCTGTCATGCAACCAAAAGTAAATGGTGTATGAGCTTGTGTCTGGAGTACTTGACAGTGCAGTGGATACGCCGAACCGGACATTTAGTCACAAGTGACAGGCACTAGTCATGTTTTTTAATGTGCTGTTGAGAGAAAGCAACATGGTAGTGATTGGTAAATGAAATAGGGACAGGAGATTTAAGAAGCCCATAAGGGGTTAAAATTAGTCAGTTTGAGATAAGAGCATTTTCTACTGTGCTTAGAATCCTTTATGTAAGGAATACTTTTTAATGTTCCAGGCTTTAATAATAAATTAAGGTGGTATATGCTGCTCCTGTATGCAAAACCTGAAAGTTTCTTTCCTCTAGAGCCTTGGAAAGACTAAAAGAAAAAGAAGAAAGATTGATTCTGTCCCATTTCCAGTGAACTCTGTTAAAGTACTTCCTTTCCTATGGACGTCAGAAAGACTGAGGCAAAGAGGCTTTCATTAAACTCTCCCTACAGGCTCCTTCCATTAGCAAGCTATTTTTTTAAAGGGAGTTTGCATGCTGACTCTGTTTTTTCTCCAATCTCTCAAGCTTCTTATTTAAATATATAGATGGAGCCCTCTTAAAATGCTGGCACTCCTGGGTGTTTCAGAATTTTATGCAATCACTTATAGATATCACAACCTCAGGAGATAATATGGATATTTCTTATTAGAGGCTTCTCTTATGAAAACCTAACTTTTCCAGAACAGATTCCATTCTGTTTCCTTAGGGTCCAATAGTATGTTTGCTTTTATATTTTGGGTTACTTAAAACACTGGCTAATTAAATATAATTACTTCTAATATATGGCATTGGGGAGTAACCAACAGCAGCATAACAATGTCCTTGATTATCTTTTCTTCAAAGTAAGATGAAACAAAATAAAGAAAAGAATCAAATGAGAGGGTGGTATTAAATAATAGGAAATAAATAAAGATTAATACCTTTATCTTCTGTCTTTACTCCACACTGCTATTCTTTCTTTATCTACCATGCTATTCAGTCATAGCTATGCCTCCTTTTCTTAGTAGAGATATATGGTATGCTCACATGTTAAGCTATTTGCATCTAGAACTTTCTGCTGCTTCTTAAACCTTTTTAGGCGGCTTAAGTAAATACAGCGTATTGCAGAAAGGTGCCATAAAGGTGCTCTGTCCTCTTTAAAGGTGCTATGTCCCCTTGCAGTCTTCTACACCTGTCTTGGCTCCACTAGTATTCCTGTCCCACTAGTATTGTTCTAATCGTTCTTCTTCCCTGCGATAGTGATTTCCTTATGAACCCTTTTCCCCCCAAGGAACTCACTGCAGCACAGCAAACTGGCCTGTGTTGTTCGCATTCTTCATCACCCCTTAGCCACTGCTTCTGTTTATCTCCTGTGCTCCACTTTTCCTGAGTGAAAAGGGAAATGTAGAAACACCAAAAGGAAACTGAGGTGTTGACTGTATTCCTTCCTTGATAGCTTCTCCTCAGGTTTAATTCCTGTCCGCTCTGCTGTCTGCTAGAAAAAAAAAAAAAAAAAAAAAAAGGAAAGAAAGAAAAGATCTTTTTGTGCAGTCCTCTTGATTTTCCCATGTGATTATTTAAAAGCCTTTTTAGGTTGAGGTTTATTTTTATTCTTTTTTCTAGAATGAACCTCTAGAAGGTACAGATACTGAGTAGAATTTGGTATATAAGAGGCACCTTCTTTCCTCCCTTGATTAATGGTACAAAATTACACCAGGAATGAGTTTGTGATAACCATCCTAATTCTGTGTAGCAGATATGAGAAAAGCTCTCTTACAGATTTCCCCCAAAATCCTGACCATTTTTCACGGTCTCTGTTACCCTAACAGGTAACTGCTGGAAGAAGTGTTTAGAGAAAGAAGGGTATGGGAGATGGGAAAACAACAGAATTTGCAAAACAAGAATGAATTATCCAGCAACCACTGGGTATCTCTAACATTCGTGATGTGCTATGGCCTTTTTTTGTTTCTTCCTTTTACCTCTCTTTGTAGGTTTCTCTACTGCCTTCTCATTATTTACAGCATTTCTGAAGTGCTGTTCTTTTGTTTCAAGTGTCTCATTTACACAGACCATTAGCTAGGCAACATGATCAGTTATTACATAATAATTCTACTAAGGAGTTGAGTGGGACTAATGACATATGGCAAATCTGTGTTTTCATATACATCATTTTGTAATTTTGAGTGGGAACAAGTGAAAAGATGGTTTCCCCTGTGAATCACATTTGATTGTCATAAAGAACAGCAAAGAATAGGGATGGAAGGGACACACAAAATTAGCTCAGGTTTGCAAAGCTCTCTTATATTGGTTGAAACTCTTCAGTATGTTCATAAACTGTGATCCAGTTGCTTAAACAGAAGTGACTAGTGTCATTTTCAGCACCGTGAGGTATCCTGCCTGGCCACCTGGTACAAATCCAAAAGGATGCAAGTCTTCTGCCCTATCTTCCAGCCCTCATTCCTCGGCTTCCCAGGCCATCTGATGCATCAGTAGACACTTATATTAAAGCAACTGAGTACATATTTAGTCACCTCTTACGAAAAAGTGAAACAAAACAACACAGTAAGTATTAGCAGTCATTTTTCATGCCTCCCTCAGTTCCTATCTCTTAAGAAAATTCAGCTCAAGTAATATCTCTTCTGATTCCTTGCTATTATATTCTGCTAACCTAATAGATAAAGTTCACAGTTCCAAAGTAGCTGGCATTCCTGTTCAAGCTGATAAATGTCAAACACACATGAATAAGAATGCTGGATCAAGGGATCACACTGTGAATTTATATAGACTTGCAAAAGTTCTCTTTTTAATTCTGTAAGTAGTGAGATATAGAGCTGTCAATAATATTAACAAGTCTCATAATTAAATTAACACTAGATTCAGAGTAATATCTTTCAAATCTTTAGATAATGTAAATTTTAAAAGTAGGTCTGAATTCCTTTGCTTTATGGCTTACCTTGGTTTGATAAATTTAAACAAAGTATTTTGCTTTTCACAACTTCCAAAGTTTTGTTTTGTGTATGTGTTGGGGGAGAGAGGGGTGTTTCTATTCTACAGATGAAATGAAACCACATTTGAAAACCTGGAACAACTACCTGTATTCCTGTTCTGGAAATTCCTAACTTTAAAATAAGAAAAATAAAATCTTTTTTGAAAACTTTTAAGCACATGGTTTAAGGCTTATTTTATTAACATTTTTGTTGTAGATTTTAGTCTTCATCCTCCTTTCTTTGATGGAAAAAGTAAATATGCCACAGAAACTAACAACGTATCCTTAATCTTCTAGCATGCTTCTTTTGATTTCCTTCGTATGCTGCTGAGGGTGGGAGTTCTGAGGCATCTAGGATCAGTTTTTTCTTGCCAATACATAGACTTGTCTAAGTATTTTTATCAGGTACAATGAAAATCTTTGTATTGAGAGTGTCAATATTGCTTTTCTGTCTTACTGCAGTCATCACCATTGCTGTCTCATATAGAGAGATGAGTAACTTTCCCGAAGAAATTGTAGTGCTACATCTTGTTCTGAATGTCAATTAATATCCAGTTTGCCTCTTTTTTCCACTGCTAGAAGTCACTATATTGAAGTCAATAGAATAAATATGAGTTGAATCGGGCTCAGCATGTTTAAGTATCCCTGTCTGCTCTTACATGTTGACCTGCGTGAGGTTCCTACCTTAAAGTATGTCTATTTTTAAGGTGTTGAAAGGCAGTTTGCTTCTTTATATATATAGAACTACTTCAGTTTTGCTCTTCCAGCTTCTGCTGAAGACTAGAAATGCTCTACAACTCTCCATAACTTCCCAAATTTTGAAAAGCTGCTTCATTAGATTTTAAAGCATATAAGTAAAGAGTTTTAACAATTTTAAAAATTCTTTGACTCTTTCCTATTAATGTGATATCCTATTTTGTTTAATTTTAAGAGTATGTAACACATGTATTTTACATGAGTACTACTTGGGATATACTTCCAAGCTGTATCTTCATTACACACACTTTTTTTTAGAAGAAAAGTTGAAGTCCTAATTTAACTGTTCATTAAGCACCAATTAACATTAGCAGTTTAAAGAAAACTTGGCAAATGTATATTTTTACCTGAGCCAAGAAACTTTTATAATCTGTGCTTCCAAATGTGTAGCACACCGTCGTATAAGTAATGATGAAGTTCTTGTGAAATCAAGGTATACTCTGAGTTGAGAAGGAATTGCTAATTCTGTCTAGTTAGGTTTTGCCATCTTTCTCCAGTATTTCCTCTTACTATTTTTGCTGAACTTTAACTTGTCTAGTTGAATTTTTCTGGTGCTGTATGATGAAACTGAGAGAAACACAAACTTGGGAGGTTCTACTTTATAGCGTGTAAGTTTAGAAGAAATATTAGGGAACTGCGCTTTTTCCAGTTGTTTGTTTGTATGCAGGTTAGGAGGAGAAGCAGTTGATAGGCCATATCATCTGTCTTCTACTTGTTGTGAAGCAGTTATGTAAACCTGGTAGTAAAGGAACAGAAATTGCCAAGCTGAAGAGATTTTTAAAAAATGTCAGGCTCCAAAAATATTTGAATATTCTAAGTGAGAAGTCTGTTTTCTGTTCTGCATTCCCAAGAGCATTTATAGATCTATTGCAAATTAATATACCACACTCCCTGACACTTACAGGTGATTTTTAGCCCTTTGACACTACCAAAATGTTGGTCCTTCGCCTTCCTTTGCTCAGCAATTGATTCCATCCTTCTCCACGCCCTATACGTTCCAGACAATATTCTCCTCTCCTTAAATCAGTGTTAACCATCTCAATAATTTTGCTTAATGTTCTATCAAATAATTGTCTGCTGCATCCGTCCGCCCCCACCTGTTTATGAGGTTCTTCAAAAGTATTTTAGTTTAGTTACTGGAAGGTATATGTATAAGGTTGGGAGAAGTGTCTTATTCCCTTTAGGAAGTGAGGGAGTGCATAAGTACAGTGTAGCTGAGCCAGTTTGACACTTTGCTACCACTGGAGGGATGTAGTGCTATGCCTTTTCCCTCTCCCTTCCTTCTTCTGGACAGGCATTTCAGACACTTGCTTTGTGCTGGCTTGTCAAGCCCCTCCATGAACGACTCAAAGCACAAGCCTGACAGAAAGCTAACCCAGCACAAAAAATAGAGAGTTTTCCAATAGATTAGTGAATTGCATCATGTCAGCTAAAGGGCCGGACGAATCTGAGACCCCACTCTGCGAAGGAGCAGAGCTGACTGGGTCTGCTAGAGGAATGGGGTGGAAGGAGGGATTTCCTCCTTTCTGCTGCAGTGAGCTGTAAGATTACATCCACTGTAACATTTCACCTCACCTTAATGCTGCCTTGCACTCTCTCTCTGTCTCCCTTACCTCCTGTCAAAAAGTGTCAGCGGAAAAAAAGTGAGATCTCTGCTCACTTTCACAAAAGTTTTTATTACTCCGGCATCTGCCTCCCTGGGGAAAAGCAGTCTGGTAGCCAAACGGGGAGAGTGAAATCGCTGAGAGCTTTGTCACTTCCCCTCCCATCAAAAGACCAGCTGCAACAGTAGTCAAAGTGGCAACTCGAAAAGGATCTCTGAGAGCCAGCTGTACAGTAGTCATATCTATCATTACTTTGCCCAAGATGATCCAGATTGTAGTCTTTCTTTGGGGTGACATTTTGCATTAAACACATTTTGCATATTGTTCGCTGTCCAAAAGGTGTAATAGCATTATTACTGTTACTGCAATTTTAACTAAAGCTGTTAAATTCAATGGATCTCTCATTCTTTCACTTCTCCTTTCTCGCCAAATTAGAAATCATATCTGGTTAAACTGGGCCAAAACCTGGCTACTTTTATAAAATATGGAAAATTAGGCTCTTTCTTCAGACAAAGCATATCTCTTGAGCAAAAATCCTACCTAATAGAGTAAAATAAATAATATATTGCTAAAAAGTATTATAAAGATTCATTTTTTTAACCTACCTCTAACTGTTTGGAGGACCACATACAATGTAATTTCTGAACAATTTTCTTAAATCTGGACTTTCTGCTTCAGCAGAATGATCTCCAATATAATGCAACATTCAAAAAGACATTGACAAAATGTCACCCCCCAAAAAGGCTACAATCTGGTTCATCTCAGGCAAAGTAATGTTACACAGTTAAACTGAAGACCAGTAAAGGAGTAAGGAATTTCTGTCAGGAGTACCTTTGTTGCAGCAGTGATGTAAAGGATTTTATTTACAATGAATTGGTCCCCTAATCCCGAAGCCTCTTCAAGATGACAGTGAGACCTGAACAGCTGACAAAGACCCAATAATCTAGGCAATAATATTATCTCAGCAGAAGTAATTATAGGAAATGGAGCAGTGTGGCACAAAGCTGCCAATGTTTTGGATTCTACCACCCCATAAAAACAAACTATAAATGGAGAGTGGTGAACGAAGGGAGGAGGCAAGGCTGAAGCTACTAATGTATGCAAATATAAGATGATGCTAAAACAATCTGTCTGGATTGTTTGGCCGATCTGCTATCTTAAATTTATAACATTCTATTATTTCTCCCCTGGGGGAAAAATGTTATTATTTCATTGTTTTAGATCCTTAGTTTAAGCGCTTACAAGTAGAAAAGTGTTACATGATGACACGTAGCTTTCCAGGCTTTGAGTGAGAAAGCCAGTTGATAGATACAGTAAGTGCATTTATTTGAACCTCAGATTCAAATCAGCTGTCACTGGCTGCAAATGGGTCATCCTAAATACTGCTTTTTTATGTTCTTTACTGAACAGAATTAATATAATTCCTTGGGGGAAGCGGGAATAGCGATTTAATATTGGAGTACAGCTTATTCATAAAAGATTACCTGTCCTAAAAATGAAACTAACTGTATGAGCCAGCATACCTGTAACAAGTCTTAACAATCCTTTGCTTCATAAGCCATGTGAAACATGCTTCCAGACCACAGGCTATATAGGCACAGATATAAAAAGAATGACTGATAGATAAGTTTTGCCTAAATCCTTTTAATTTTTTTTTTTTTAATTCCAGGCAAAATTAAGTATTTTGCAACAGCCAGTGATGGAAAAGGCAAGAAATAGCAACTTCTTGTACAACTAATAGTACCTGTAGGCAGCCAGTATTTTTGAAACACATCTGCCCTAAATGGTGCTTGAACTGAAAATAAAATTATTCTAGTTTTCCTGGTAGTGGCCAAAAATAGTATACTATTTAGGCTATTATATTATAAATTATTTCATTTTATATTTATGTAGTGGGATCCAGCCTCCTGAGTTTTCTCTCTTCCAAGTGTGAGTGATAATATATAAGAAAAGATAAGCTGAAGGACACTGGTATCAAACAGACATGAGTAATAAAATACTGAAATCTCCCAGAAGAGGAAAGATTAAATATGCATCTATTTTTCAAGAAAGGGTTATACTAATATCTGATAAGAGGGTAAAGTTGCTAAATTAAAGCAAACCAAATGGTAACACACAATCATTGTGTGCTTTTATTTGAGAAATCTTATTAGAACACTTACTACTAAACATTTTAACATTGATAGGATGAAACCCTATCAAAATAGAAACATGAATACCATGAAACATGAATACCATTTACGAAGGAACTTGATGAAAACAAAGTCTCCTTGCAAGGACTTTCGGAAGTGTTGTGGAACATACAATACCATCACAAGCTGACAACTTGCATAGCAGTCACAGAAACATCAGACCTTCTTGGAAAAAGATGACATGTAAATCCAAAATCACGTAAAAATAGTAATTTGGCTTCTGTGATTTCTAAATGAGTTTTACTTCTCTTCAGCAGAAGTAAATTACCAAAAGTTGTTAGTTATCGGTTACCAGAAGTAAACTGCCAAAACTATCTTCTTATTTAGTCTGAGTGTCAGGTAGAATCTAGTTGCTTGTGTTATTGTAATTCATATCATTAATACATTTTCTATTTATTGAAATAAATTCACGTAAAAAGTCTCCAAAAACATATATTACAGTGCAGTCCTCTTTCTTTGCAGTCCTGCGGTATACATCTACTGTTGTGTGCATAGAGTGGTACGTCAAGAAAAAATTTCCAGTTAACTTAACTTCTTTGGTATATAGTATATGCAGAGGTAGAGCACAAAAATGTGGAGAAGAATATGTCACTTCATGTGCTGCCTCCAGTTTCATGAACCTTGTGCCTTAACTCTGAAATCTGCCTTGTAGCATCAGCAATAAAATATTTCAAAGGCCAGATGGCTTTATCTTATCAGTCAATGTTAAAGTTCTATGTTAAGAAATTCACTCGTGAGGACCATTTTGAAAAACAAGGTTTATCATCTACTAACTTCTCTGTTAAATTTGTAATTTCTATTTTAACCACACATTATTTTTTCATACGATTTAACATTTATACTCTCCTTCAACAGAAGACTCCGCACCATTATTGGCTACAATAAGTACAACAATAGTTGAGTTGCCCTTATTGAAAGTTCATATTTTTGTTTTCAGTTTTTAGCATTTGCTTCCAACCATCAGATCTTATAATATTTGTAAACTGTTGTCAGGTCACCTGTTAATTTTCTTTTTGGATAAACTGAACAGATAAAGCGCTTTATTTATTACTGCAAGGCATGTTTTCCAGACCTTTAATTGTTCTTTGGCTTCTCGCCTGAGCTTTTTCCAATTTTCCAGGAAGAAAAATAAGCTATATGAGTCATTTGAATGTTTCATCTTCTCTAGACTAATCTGTATTGGCCACCTCCAAAAATGTTATATGAAGTTACAGTAAATAATGTCTCTGCTCCTAATTATTTAAAGATGATTCTAGATGTTTACAACTCTCAGAGGATTTTCATTTCCCACCATTAACTACTTCTATTTCCCACTGACACATGCATTACTTTAAGCTGAATAGTTTTATTTTGTTCTTATATCTTTGTACATTTTAATAGAATTTCTCTGCCATCAGTTTTCACTTCTCACTTGCAAAAGAAGCTATCAACTGTATACCACAGCCATAATAGTTTTCTATGAAGATATCAAGTGAATCTATATCATATATAAATCCATAATATTCTATTAATTGTTTCTTTAAATCAAAGCTATTAAAAGAAATAACACAATGGGAAAAACAGATGAATTCTTATTGGAACTTGAAATTGCCTGGCCAAATCTACAAACAGTGACATAGTTTCCTCATACTGATTTTGAATAAATTTGGGTAGACAGGAATGTTTACAGAAAGAGTTAAAATTCTGTACCAGAAACTTCTCTGCACATGTGTGAAATGAAAGAGGGAGTAAAGAGGAAAAGATGAATAAAAATCCAAATAAAGCTGTGAGCAGAAATGATAAACACATGATGACATTTGCTATAGTGAATTGTTTCATGATGATCTTGGTAGAGAAAACTGCCTGGATCTAAGTGTTGAACCATAAAAGCAAGCAATTCCATTTTGAGAAGGTCATTTACTGTTCACAAAAATTGTAGATGTGATGATACACTTATGAAAAACAAATATATTACAAACAGCATATCTAACGAAATAGTGAAAGTACGTCAAACCAGGAACATCTTGGGGAAATACCTGACCTCAGGTACTTTTCTCCCTACATGCAAGCAGGACCTATTAATTCTTCCTAGAAATAACTGTTCAAAAATATCCTACTTTGATAAAACAGTAAGCAAACTCATTCTCCAGAAAATATAAAACAAAATTCTCAAAACTCTTTAATCCATGACACTACCCAGGTATCTGGCTTTACTTCTGAACAAAATCCCCAGGATGTCTCCTCAAATCCTGCATTCATATGAATAAGTAAGATCAAACTATTGATTTCTCACAACTTGAAACTTCCCAGTCCTAGTAGAGGGGGTTCAACTTTGGGAATGCATCTTTCCTTGCGAGTATCCCTCCTATCTATAAGGAGGGATTTGTACAAGAGATTCGCTGCTGCTTGATCTCCTTTATGTTATCTTTGTTCAAGAGCCAGGAAACCTTGTTATTTCCTGTAGCTCAGTTTACCCGATTTGTGGTGAGGATTTCAATTTTCAGTAATGTCAAATGCTGTAACTGGATTTCAAGAATGCATAGCTGATATGCAGTACCCTATCCCAACCATAGCTCTATCTACATAAACAAATACAATTGCATTTCAATGGCAAAATTATGTATCAAATGTCTCAACTTGAAATGAAACCTCCTTGTTTTTGCTTACCGAAGTAATATACATACAAGGCTCATCTAGAGTTGGACTCAAAAGAGAAGATCTTAAAAACATTTTAGGTTGTAAGGTTGTAATTTTATATTTTTAAAGCTAAAATTGCTTAACTGGAATATAAAATACCATTTTATTATCAAGTGAAAATTTGTTTGGCTAAAAAATAGAAAAGCATAATTTCTGAACTTCATTAGTTCACTATGCCAAATGAAAGTTTATTATCCCCAAATTATATTCTTAATGATAAAAATATTGATGCAAAATAGGTTGTCTCATTTTTTAGCACTGTATTATAAATTAACCATATAGAATTGATAATATACGTGCAATACTTTGATAGGCTTGGAGTGTATTATTCTTAGTACCTACGACTATGATGGTTATATATATTTTACAAACCATTGTTGCATATTCTCTACTGTTTTACTTTATCTAATACTGTGTTCTTATTTAAAAAGGGAGGGAAAAGAGATGAAGAGAGACTTGCTTCTGAGGCTAGGCGGCAAGGTTTGTCATATGCATGATAATGAAGGATTTGTTCTGTGATAAAAAAGAGATAAACAACTTTGATACTGAAATGGAACATTTTAACTTCATTCAAAAATCTTTTTGAAGAGCCATAATATTCTTAGGTGTACAATTAAAGAAACTCTATCTTCTATAATCTTTGCATATGAACATTAATGAGCTATTTAAAACTTAAGGCACTCTACTTAGCAATTAAAATACTGTTTGGTAGAGTCCTGATTAGTTTCTTACAGTGAGAGATAATTGGTTTATTTTACATGGACTGTGAGAAATTTTACCACTCCTCAGAGATTTCTAGCACACTTTATCAAAAAATACAAACAGCTTGTTTTGTAAAAACACAAATTATGCGTATCTGCCTGAATAATGACTTTTCTCATTGGTGAATTGGTAAGTTTTCGCTGAATGTTTTGGGGAACCAGGAAAAAGATCTTGACATATTTTCTGGATTGGTATATTTGTGCTTCCAACACAGGCACAATTTGGCAAATGGCAGGACATAAGAATTTCTTAAATACAGAAAGATCTGTACCTTTTAATATGAGATTGATTGATTAAATTCCAACTAACCTATTTCAAGTAACACTTTTCTGTCTATTTTCCTTTCTCCTCCATCTTCTCCCACTTCTTTGTTGGGTCATAACTAAACAAGCAACATTTTAGTAGTAATGTTGGCTTAGCAAGCCACCTTCCTCTTTCCAAATTGTCTTTCCTGACACTGCCCCTCTTATAGTTATGGCACAAAGGTAGGTAGATCTACACAGCTAACTAAACTGGAAAGCACCAAAGAAAAAGTGCCTTCCTAAAGCATTTTCCATTCCTATTTAAATCACCTAATGGGATAACTGCTCTGGAATCTCAGGCTGCTTGATGAGCCTGTCTCTCCACCGCTGGTATCTCGCTATAGTGGATGTTTAAAGGGGCACTGACTGAGAGACCTGTTACCTTTCTAAGTGGTGCTCCTGTCGGATGTAAGAGTTGGCTGGCAGAAACAACAGTGAGACATCACACACCAGTGTAACTGGAAACAATCTCACTCTAGCAGCATGGAAATCAGCGTGGACAACATCCAGAAACAGAGTAGGTTACTGTGCAAATCTGTGTACAGTCCATGTCACAGCTCATATTGCTACTGGGTACAGTAGTTCCAAGTATCTGTGTGTTGCATTGTAATCTCGGTGTAAACAAATATTAAGTGCATCTCCTTGATGCTATAACATTGCCCTTGCTCTCCTGACTAATCTTTCAAACATGACTGGTGAGGCAGCCTAAATTAAGCCTGTTGTTTGTTTAGTGCTTTATTTGTTCTACAGAGAGGAAGACTAATACTCTGGTCACTCCAGCCACCATTATTGTTTTTATTGTTTCTTGTTCTGAAAATAGTTTTGTTCAGTCTCGAATGCATGCTTCATATACAATAAGAGCTTAATTATCAAAGCAATAAGCTCACTTATCAACTAATGTATGTGCTGCTTCAGGACTGTTAGTGTGTATATGGAGTGTTTTAATGAAACGAGTTTGCGTAAAGTGGGAGGAATATTATCATGGCACCATTTAATCCATTAGCAGAGAAGACATCAAAAAATATCCTCTTCCTGCAGATACTTGACCCAACTGCTTCCAGTGTCACTGTTCATGTAGATGATGGATACTTAATCCTAAATAGGTGCTCTGGTTTATATGCTGAAATATTACTTCATTACTTAGAGAATGTGTTTATAGATCCGATATATTGCATTACTTTGTCATATTGTGTCAACCTGAATTGACTTACAATGTGAATTATGTAACATGATGTGACACCATGTAATTTGCCATAATTTGCCATGATATAATTTAGCAGATCAGAAATGTAAAACAAAGAAAATTTTGTCCAGGGTGAAATTCATACTGTTTATTTAGGCAACTGCGAAAATTTTTTTGCCAGAAAATAGGAGTGTATTTCACATGAAGGGTATTTCCCTAGAAATATCTCATATATAAAACAGCAGTACTGTTCAAGTAACCTGAGAGCTGAGGAATTCTTAGTCTCACTGAGAGCTGATCTGAGGAATACCTTGACCAGATGACATTTTTTTACAAGTCGTTGGAATACAGTACACTAGCCTACAATCTGGCTTTATTGCAATATTTTAGCACAGTCCATATCTATGTCACTTCACTGATATCATTAAATAAAACATAGATATATTGAGGATCAAATTTACATGTAATAGTTGGGCTCATCTTATAGCTTTGTATCTAGCTGTTAAGAGATTTATGTATAACTTGGAATCCACATCAACTGGAATTTACAGTATTAGGCAGGTGCCACCTTGAGTATGAAAAGGTAATTGGCCAAAACTTCATTAGTTGATTACAGGCTTAATTATTTTGCTTACTCAAAGGAACCCGTTGTTATCAGCCTCAGGAACTCACCGTGGTATAAAATGCTAGAGACAACAGAGGAAGAAGAAAGTTTTTTGCACTAAGAACAACGGAAATGATAGATAAAAAAAATTAAAAGTTGTGCCATTTTCCATAAAGCAAAAATACTTATTTTTTAGGTTGACCACATAAACTGGAGAAAAACAATGCTCCAAATAAAGTAGGCGATTTCAAGCAATCTTTGGAAAAATTACTTTTCTGCGATCCAGGTATATGAAATAATCCAAAATTGAAATTCATGCTGAGCTTTAAGATGCAACAATTTTGAAGCCTTGCTACAACACAAATCTACAAAATGGCCAATCAAACATGAGTGCAATAAAAAACACTAAATACTAACTATGCATGGCAAGATGGTGTTTTTAAAGCTGTATCATAAAAGCTATCATATTTGAAACCTGAAGATGAAAAAGCTGACTTTACTTTATAAGCATTTAATATAATAAATTGCTTAAAAGTACTGAGAGTCTTGATACTCAGTACTTTTGGTATCTCCTGTTCTACATTTATATGGGAGAGTTTCTGGAAGGAGCAAAACATTTCAGTAGAATTTTTTATAAATATTCTGATATATTCCAATTCTTATTTCTGTTCTGTTATGTAATTTCCCTTACTTCTATGACTTGAGAAAGAAGATAGAAAATTAAGGCAGATATTGGGTCTTTTTTCTCATCATCTCCACACATTGTCTACTTACTTGGAATGAGCTACAATTGCATGAGGCAAAAATCAGCTCTTATTTTTAGGAATATCTGTATCTAGGAACCTGATCATTTGAAACTTCATAATTGTTCCTGAGGCTATAAAATGAAAATATATTTTATAGGAAATTAAACCAGTCAGTGTCTCACAGCAGCATCTTCTATGCCGCTTTTCCCAATCCTATCAGCCCCATAGTTCAGCCAGTGTTCAGTCTACCTCATTGTTCGTTTGCTTAGTCCATATTTCAACAGTTGGTCAAGGAGGATGTTGTGGGAGACAGCATCAGAAGGCTTACTAAAGCCAAGATAAATTACATCCGCTGCTCACCTCTCGTCCATGAGACATCTCATCGTAGAGAGTCTCCAGCCCTCTGATCATCTTTGTAGCCCTACGCTGGACTCTCTCCAGTAGCTGCATATCTCTCTTGTCCTGGGGAGCCCAGAACTGGACACAGTACTCGAGACGAGGCCTCCCCAGGGCTGAGTAGAGGGGCAGGATCACCTCCCTCGACCTGCTGGCAACACTCTTCCTAATGCCCCAAGGATAACATTGGCTTTCTTGGCTACAAGGGCACATTGCTGGCTCATGGTCAATCTGTCATCCACCAGCGCTCCCAAGTCCCTCTTTGCAGAGCTGCTCTCCAGAGGGTCAGCCCCGAGCTTGTACTGGTGCCTAGGGTTATTTTTCCCTTGGTGCCGGACTCTGCACTTACCCTTGTCAAACCTCATGAGGTTCCTCTCCGTCCAACTCTCCAGCCTCTCCAGGTGTCTCTGTATGGCAGCACAGCCCTCTGGTGTGTCAGCCACTCCTCCCAGCTTGGTATCATCAACAAACTAGCTGAGGAGGCCCTCTGTCCCCTCATCCAGGTCATTGATGAAGAAGTTGAACAGGATGGGACCCAGCACTGAGCGTTGGGGGACGTCACTAGCCACACGCCTCCAACTAGACTCCATGCCACTGATGATGACCCTCTGGCTCTGCCTTTCAGCCAGTTTTCAATCCACCTCACTGTCCACTCGTCTAACCCACGCTTCCTGAGCTTCTCTAGGAGGATGTTATGGGAGACAGTGTCGAAAGCCTTGCTGAAGTCAAGGTACACAATGTCCACTGCTCTTCTCTCATCTACCCAACCAGTCATTCCATCATAGAAGGCTATCAGATTGGTTAAACATCACCTCTTGCTGAATCCATGCTGGCTACTTCTGATCACCTTCTTCTCCTCCATATGTCTGGAGATGATTTCCAGGGATGGAGGTGAGGCTGACTGATCTATAGTTGCCTGGTTCCTCCTTCTTGCCCTTTTTGAAGACTGGAGTGACATTGACTTTCTTCCAGTCCTCAGGCACCTCTCCAGTTCTCCAGGACCTTTCAAAGATGATGGAGAGCGGCCTGGCAACAATATCCGCCAGCTCCCTCGGTATCCGTGCGTGCATCCCATCAGGGCCCATGGATTTGTGGATGTTTAGCCTGCCCAGAAGGTCTCTAATCCTGTCCTCCTCAACCAAAGGAAAATCTTCCCTTCTCCAGGCCTTCTCCCTCATGTCCAGGCTGCAGGATTCCTGAGGGCTGCCCTTAGCAGTGAAGACTGAAGCAAAGAAGGCATTCAGTAATTCTGCCTTCTCTGCATCCCTTGTCACCAGCCCCCCCCCCCATTCAGTGGCAGGCCCACATTTTCCCTAGTCCTCCTCTTGCTGCTGATGCATATGAAGAAGCCCTTCCTGTTGTCCTTGACATCCCTTGCCAGACTCAATTCCAACTGGGTCTTAGCCTTCCTCGTAGCATCTCTACATACTCTAACTGTATTTCTATAGTTCTCCCAAGCAGCCTGTCCCCTCTTCCACATTCTGTGTATTTTCTTCTTCTGTCTGAATTTGGCCAGGAGCTCCTTGCTCACCCATGCAGGTCTCCCGCCCCTTTTGCTGCACTTCTTACTCATAGGGACGCACCCCTCTTGAGCTTGGAGGAAGTGATGTTTGAATACTAGCCAGCTCTCCTGGACCCTCCTTCCTTCTAGGTCATTAAACTATGAGATTCCTCCAATTAGGGCTCTGAAGAGCCCAAAGTCTGCTCTCTTGAAGTCCAGGATTGGACAGAGAGATTGTGGAGTCTCCTTTTCTGGAGATATTCAAGAACTGCCTGGATGTGATCCTGTTTAACATGCCCTAGGTGACCCTGATTGAGCAGGGAGGCTGGGCTAGATGATCTCCAGACGTCCCTTCCAACCCTAATCATTCTGTAATTCTGTGAAACTCTCGTGTCAAGATTTTGCTTCTGTGATTCTGGATGATCTTATCCTGCTTCCACCTCTTGTATACTTCATTTAAGTTTTGTTAGGAGCTCCTTGTTCATTTGTACAGGCCTTCTGCCACCTTTCCTTGACTTCCTGCATGTTGCGATAGACTGTTTTGAGCTTTAAGAAGTGATCTTAGCACATTAATGAGCACATTAATGATTAAGATTCATGTTCTGTGTTAGCTGCTAGCTAACAGCTTGCTTATTTTTTTTCCCAAAAAGTAATTGTATGTCTTCAGTAAGAATATATTTTTATAATATTCTTAGCATAATATTAAACATCGGCAGCAAGTACAGAAAAGAATTATTCTAAAAGATGCTGTCTCCTTGTAAGTGAAGGTAAATTACAATCAGCTGACATCACATGAAGAATGGTGGCGTTCTTATCTAAATAAAAAGCTTCCTATAAAGGCTTCCATTGTCAAGTTCAGGCATGTCCTAAAAGAAACAATTGATTCTGGTAAAAAAAAAAAAAAAAAAAAAAAAAAAAAAAAAAAAGTGGGTAACAGAATCAGCTGTATATAAGATTCTTGATCATGTCATTTCCTGATAATGTAAATGTCGCAGTTTTAAAAGGATGTGAAACTTTCTTTTCCAGAAAGATCTTGATATTTTAAATGCAACTTTATTTTTAAATATAGCATTATGTTGTATTTATAAACCAAAAACACTCACAACAAACGCTATCATGTTCTAACTATATATGATTTTACTACTCCCTCATAAATATTTACGTGGTCCAATGTACAAACATATAGAAAATACTCTGTACATGTAATATGCACTGTATATTTAGAATTGTCATACCTCTTACTATTTATTCCCATATCAAGGAATACATAATCATTTCTACATGACCTAATGCCTCAAGTTCCCATCTCCCTTTTAATTAGTTTTGTTTGAATTCTTATCTAATTACTCAGTGTTAGGCAGAATGGCAAGTATTCAAGATGAAAGAAACTACTAGAGTAGTTACCAATGCAGAGAATCCCCATGCAGTTTGGAATTTGGGAATATTCTGTTCTTTAACATGTATGTCATTTGTGGAAAGTGCTCTGTATGCAGATATCCTTACTAAGTTTTTTTGGTACTCCAAGGCAAAGAGAGCCAAAATTTTCTCTGTACTATTTATGTGTACATGTACAGAAAAATCTCTCAGGCAAACAGCTCCCAAATAAGAATGAACATGTGAGTATCTGTCTTAAGTATCTCCATGGTAGCAACTTACAAAGTCTACTGTAGGGGTGTTCTGGTGTCACTGTTTTATGTGTCAGTTATTATTTACCTTGAGCAATTAGTTCTCAGGCATTTCACATTCTAATTAAATTCCAACATACACAGTCTCGCTAGAGAACAAATTTCCAACATTGAAATTCATGGTTATATTTATGTATCAGCTCATAATGATATAGGCTAGAACATTTTAACAAACAGCTTTTAACAAAAAGTCTCTAGGTTTTCATTTCCTAAAACATATTGGATCTTCCATTCTCTGAGTTTTAGCTCTTTCTCCAGTCAGGTTTTTCAGTCTGTGGCAATATTTCACTTATCTTGGTGAATGCTCTCAAATAACTTTTACATTATGCTTGATATTTTCTCGAAGGAGAAATCTGAGGCTATTTAAAATGATATCTATAGTAGAGTAGCTATTCAACTGTTTATTCAAAAATATCAAGTAAAGACATTTAATGACCTTACTGTAGTGCTGCATTGCAAATGTCTAAATACATGTGAAAATATTTTCTTCCTGTAATGATTTCTATTAACCTGGACAGAGCTCAAGAACCTTCTGAAATTAAGTTCTGATCACCACCTGGGAAAGAAAGAGTGTTTCCAGTTCATTATTATTATTACTGAGCTTTTTTAGAAAACAGGAATCTAGTATTATGTATAAATTGATATATTAGTTGCACAACCTTTGTCCCGGTTTCTTCACCAATAGAGATTTTAATATTTTAAGCAATTCTAGAGTTTTTAAGGGACAATAAATTATTAGAGGTATTATTTTCAGAGTTATTTGGTTAACTTTTTAAGATTCTTTCAGGGCTTATAAATGTTAACATGATTTATGAATTCAGTTTTAAGAGTGGGCCATGAGACTAAATCAAAGTCTGTTAAGGTAAAACAAAATTAAACCAATGTTGCAGTCTAAAATAATTCTGCCAATATTACATTTTTATTTTACATTTTTATGGTTCAATTACATTTATAGACAAGTCTATAGCATGTAATTGTATATAAAGTCTATGTTCATACATAGCAGAGTCACAACAATTGTAGAGCTTAGGTTACATTTTGAAACACTTCTGCTCATTACAAATACCCCAAAATGAAACTACTTAATTAGAAAAAGCAAAAATGACATGTTATCAATTACTCTGTGATGCTAACAGACGAAAACTTTTTGGGGGATTCACAAGGACAGTGTAGAATTTTTCATCCAAGCCAAGGAAATTTTTTGGAATGGAAAGAAAGGATGGAGGAGAGGACATTTCCACCTAGGAACTGGTGGGAGGGAAGGGTTAGTCCTCAGGTATTTTATTTAATGTCTCAACCAGGAGGTTTGTATTTTATCTGTTTACAAATTTATTTTGTGACTTTCAATTTTCTTTAGTGGTTTGGTAAACATAATAATTTCAGAGTCTACAAACCTCTTATTGTCTTTTTGAAGCTCATTTCAAGAAAAAAAGAGGGTGTCGGGTGATTATGCTCATCACAAGTTTGAGGCTGACTCATAAAGCCATCACAGATGCATGTAAAAGTATCTTTTATGCACAGTTGTTCTGAAATACTCAAGAAAGATCAAACTGTGAAAGCTTGTTTATACTGAACTGAATTTTAAGTAGTGTATGAACAGGAGGATATTCTCCTGTCTTATAAAACTCTCTAAATATCAAAATAACAATTCTCTTCTACATTGGGATTAAAAAAAAAAAAAAAGATTCTGATTAAGGTCACAGGATCCCTTCAAAAGTCTGCTAGTTGATGTGTCCTCATTCTCAAAAAGACAGAAAATAGGAGACCTTTGTTCAAATCCATGTGAGTATTCAGGTTTATTGAGCTAACTAGTATCTTGGAAATCTCCCTACTTCCCTTCCACCTCCTCAAAAAAAAATGATGGTTTTGATCTAAATGTGCATTTCTCTGGAAAAAAAAATCAATCCATAACCTTTTTTTTTTTTTTTTTTTTAAGTAGAAGATTTAAAATAAGCTACTGATCAAGTTAATAATAATTTCACAAGCTACTGTTGCTCCATCTTATGGTTTAAGGCATGCGTCTTGATTTCAAATTTAATTCAGGAGGATAGAAATCACAGTGACTGGCAGGTTCCTTAAAAAAAAAAAAATCTTATGGCAAAAATTTTCTGAAAGAAACTAAAACTGAAATTCAGTTTCACTCTACTTGGAAAATAAAATCCCTTTAAAGGCTATTAGGGCTACATACAGATTGGCAGCACAAGCTTGATTCTAGACTAGAATCATGAAGTCCAGATTCTGCACCATTAGCTAACATTCAGCAAAGCTTTTCTTCATAATGAAAGATTTCATGCTTCTGATGTGGCATCAGCCTTACTCTTCTTTTAAAATGTCAGGAAGTATGAATTTAGGCTTAGAGAGTAAAGTATCTCTGGTTCCAAATGACTTTGAAAAATCCTGTTTGTTATAAATTTAGCCTTGCTCCAAAAACTAATGAAAAGGTCGGGGACCAAAGCATGCATTTTTCCAAATAATTTGTGCAATTAGACACATTTTTAAAAGTATTACAAGTTGCTAAAAGAACAATAGAAAGATATCATGGCAAATAAATGGTTTAAAAAAACCAACAGTGACAAAATCTTTGCAACTGAAAGAAAACAGAAGGGTTTTATGACCAAAATGGTAACAAATCTGTACTTGTGTGTGCTTAAAAAGCACTTTTACTTAATTTCTTTCAAACTAAAAATACCTAGAAAAACCTGTGTAAGTGCTTATGTAGTGTATACCTGGAAATACCATACGAGTTACACTCTTTCCATGTTGTCCTTTGCATGCTTGTTTTTTGATTTCTTGTTTAATTCTTTACCTTTTAACAGTAAGTGTTCCAGTTCTCAAAGAAGAAAAGTAGCTATTTAGAAAAGTTGATTCAGCCCATTGGTTATGGATGATGGTTTTCAGAAGCTTAAATTTAATAAAAACTGAAAAAAATGGCCATACTTCACCAAAATTACCATGAAGAAGATGCAGTGAAGTAACTTGTTTAAAAGACTCAGAGCAGTAAGTGCAATTTGTCATTAAACATAATCTTACTCATACAGCTGAAATTTAAAGTTTGAGCCTGCAGAACTACTTTTACCTCAGATTATTAAAGAAAAAAAATTACAAAATTGCTTCTAAAGGAATACTCAGTTTTTATACGTAATCCATAAAAGAGTGATTTCAGTGGAGAAAAGTTGCTTAAATATAAGGTTTATATCTCTAGAATGAGCTACAGTAAAGATATTTCTGCAGTGTAGCTTTTTAAAATGTGATTTCTGATTTAAAATTACCTCATTTTAAGATTAGATCCAAGTACAGGACTGATATTCATTTTAAAGGATTTTAAATAATTTGTGGTGGATACAGGTGGAGCTAGCAAGTGCTTCTAATATGCTTTGATGATCTTGAGAAATATGATAATGACTCAGATTTGAAGAATGATGAGCTAGTCTATTTTCAGAACTTTTTGAGACTAACTACACCATCAATTAAGTGAAAGCTTTTGCCATGTACAAGAAGATGTAGGTTACATTTCTGTCTCTTTAATCCATTGCTTGAATATTGAGCAGTTTGTCTCTGACTTTAGATTAAAGCAAAACCTTGACTCTGAAATTGTTTTTCCTTCATTTTTCTTTCAATACAAAAACTTGATGAGGGGTGCAGAAAAAAGAATGCCAAATTTTAATAGAAAGAATGTAATAGACTTTTAAAATATATTGAGATTAATTTTCTCAGTAAATGGCTCCATTATGTTTTTTTTTCCTTAGCTCCTTTCCTCAATGTCTCTTACTTTCATTGTAGTATTATTCATTTTCATCCATTCTCATCTTTTTCAAATATATAACATCTTATTTCCAAGCTGTGAACAATTAAAATTTCCAAGAAAATAAAATCTACAGCAGCTGAACATCTTTGAAAACTGGACCAAAATTAATTGCCAAATACAATTATGGTTATACTAGAAATGTTTTCAACACTTCTGGACTATAAGAAAACTATAAAGAAGTTGATGTCCTTTATTCTAAATGCATGTAGTGTCTACAACTTTGTAACTAGTTTAAAACAGAGATTTAGCACTTGATTTTCTTATTTAACATATTTGTGCTGCCTTCACTTTAATCAGATGTATTCCATTGTTTAAGATTTTTACCAAAGTTGTTATGTTTTCTGAGAATGATCCCACTTCTTGTTTGTTAAGTAAATTATATTCTTAGTCTGATATATACTATCCTGTCTTTTCCATAACACGCAATTGTCTAATTCCTTATTGTGAATACAATGTAATATGATGTAGAACTGTTGAAATAAACATTTGAAATAGGACAAAACTATCATATATTTCCCAAATATCTTCTCTCACATTAAGTTCTAGATCTTGTACTATTGCTCTAAGATATTACCTTCATCTAATATACTTTGTCAGTGAAAAATAGCTGAAGAGAAAACTTAAATTTCAAGCTTTGAAGTATCTGGAAATAAACTCTTCAAATAAAAGTCCTGAAGAGAATTACCCAAATCCAGGATTTCATAACTACCCTCGCATTCTGATCAAAAAGATCATTCTAAATCAGGTCCCTTCCCAAGCGAAAGTTGGCAATGTGAGTTTAAATTTAAAAAATATCATACATAAGTATGTTTGCAAAGTCGAAGTAGAATTTGACATGAAGAACTAAAATGAGTGTTTAAAATGATCTAATAAATGTAGGTGTCCTGCACCCCAGCCAGAATTATATGAACACTGGATAACAGAAACTGAGATTAGAAGACAAGAAGAATAATAAAAAGTTGCCAGTATCTATCCTGTCTATTATGCACTCTTGAAAGAGTGGTATGAAAAAGAAACATGAGAGTAATACACATAGAATAAATCTAGTGCAGAAGGATATCCTACAAGGTAACGAACCTGGAAGTAAAGAAAAACAGATTCTTGAGCATCTCCTTTCACCACATCATCTGTAAAGTTAGCAAGACAAAAATGGAGAAACGAAACTAAAACAGCAAAAACAAGTTTATGAATTTTCATTTGTAATAGTCTTACAAGTTGAGATAGCAGCTTATGTTTCCTATCTTAGTATTTTACTTTATGATAGTTCTAACAAAAAAGCATGTGAAAGAACGAACCTGACTGGTCAATAAAGAGTCAGTCTGAAGTTTCTTTACTCCAGTTTGATCCTACTTTTGCTCAGTTCTGAGAATCTAATGTTTTTTAGCCCTTCCTCTCACTTTCATTTTTAATGAACACTCATTTATTAATGGTTTTTATGAAAGGTGAATGAATGCTGATATTTTAGAATAGGCCAGAAAACCATATGTCTCTTTTCTTTAACCTTTTTAAAATTATTTTTATTTTGCCTACTTTTTGTAGTATTTTTTTATACTTTTTTAAAAAGGTAAAAATTAATTACTTTTCACTTCTTAGGAAGAAACAGTCTTTTTTTTCCCCAAATCCTTTTCCACTTCCATATATCCTACTAATGATATAGCATAACTTTCTTTATTAGTGCAGTGATTGCATAGAACCCCTAGTTTAGCTAGAAGAAGGTTTATAACTGCAAATCAGTATAGTTATTATATGTTAAACTAGAAGTCACTTTAGCATTTTTTTTCTTCAGGTCCCACACTTCTTCATTGCTGCTTTACGTAAGAAAATTCTGTTCTTTCATAAAATATGAGGATGAGTTCATTTTTGAGAGAAAGAATATTAGAGGTGTATTTTATTTTTATGGTAGCATGGTAAAGAAGTTACAATATTCCCAAATCCCCTACATTCCAAGTTGTTATTTTTGGCTTTGAAAACCCAGAGGCAACCAGCATTGTTAAGAGGCTAAACATGTTTATGACTGACATAAATACTGAGCTACCTGACATATAAAAATAGTTCTATGTCCATGTGTCACAATTTTTAATCTTTTTATACATATATATCTATTTATGTACATATTTACGTATTTATATATTTATCTTCCTTTTGGTTGATCTGGCTGGGTCAATTTGCTCAAAAAATGATTAGTTAGAATAATAGAAAGGCTAAAAGTGAGTCTATTTCTTTTCAAATTTGAATCTGAGTAGCAATTTGCTAGCTTCTGTGATGGCAGGACTATCTTTGAACATGAATTTTAGGATGGTAACACATAAATCTGGGCATGCAGTGAAGATGTATTTCTCAAGATGCTCATGTGATTCCATAAAACATAATTTTTGAGGGACAATGACCTATCAATAGATACTTGATCTATCCATAGATTCAGACTGACTAGGATCCAAACAGTTATTACAGTATCCAAAATGCTCATACATAAAACTGACTTATAAGGACCCATTAATGCTTCCCTACTCCAGGGAATAATAAGGGATTGTGGGCTAAGGTTGAGATAGAAGGACGAAAAGAGAAATTAAATTTGTTAGAAATTGACATGTAGACAGTTATGTAGGAACAACACTGCAGCAAATCTCAACGTAAGACTTTACAGGATGGGAAGGTATTTTTATTTTAAAGCAAAACTGATTTCACTTAATCACACTCACACTCTCAAAAAAAGACAGGCCACAAGCACTAAGATGTGCTTGTCCAAGATGTGCTTGCGTGTATGTCATGCAGGCAGGATGGAAAATATTTTAACTGTGTTAGAAAACCAAAGGAGCACGAAATTTGATGATTAAAAAAAAAAAAAAAGTTCTTGAGGGAATGGGGAGGATAATAATCATCTTCAAATTGATAAGCAGTTGATACGTTTATGCCTATATTAAAGCATTATCAATATTCTTTTCAAAAAGTGAAAAAAAAATTATGTGTAATTATAATCATCAAAGAATCCAGACCCAGCTCTCCTGTGAGATAAATCACTTTTTGAATCAAAATATCAAATCCACTATCATTAGCTTGTTCAACGTAATCTGTATACAGTAGTAAAGTGTATCATTTAAGTAAAAATCTGTTCTTGGCAAAGTGACAAAAGTAATTTAGAAGTTGTCTTTGAAATTATCTCAGCCACAGTAAGCAGAAATATTTTACCTAAATATAATTTAGTAGCTAAGAGATATGAACATTGTATTATAACTCTAAAAGGCTATATTAATAATGAGTAATATCAATGATAATAAATGGCTACAAAAATTATAGGTATTAAATTATCTGTCTTATATGGCTCAACTGAGGCTTCCAGCTGATCATCTAATATGGGAATTTTCTGAAATAACCATATCAGGGATTTTCTAAATATATAGGGGGAAAGGGGCTGTGTGTCCACAACCTACAACTTGCAAGCCTGGTGGAAAAAAATCCTGGTGGAGCCACTGCTTCTTCAGGGAGGGAGTATTCCCACACTTTGCACATAGATAAAACTGACTTTTGAGAGTGAGTCTTACTTGAGTGAGGTATATGCTCCTAATGTCCTTGCAGTGATCTATCACAATGTATTCTTGATACAGGTATGATCAGACAACCACTTGCAATTGTAAGATGTGATACCTGATAATGCTCACATTATTAGTTCATTGAAATAACAGGCAAAATGTGTTACTTGAAAGAGCTAGTCACCAGACTGCAACTGAGCAGGTGGTCTCTTGTTATACTTGTAATCAAGATACCTGGCGAATGTTTGATCAGACCTTTTACAATTACACTAAATTGCAAGCAGTTATACTATAGGCAGTGAAGTGTTTTCTCTTTATATACTATCAGGAGCCTTTACCAAATGCTCCTGAGTAAGGAAGAGCATGAATATTTTTCTGCATTACTGCGTGGATGCTTACATCATAATGAATATCCTGTGCTGAGTAATGAAAATCTTTATTATATATCCTAAGGAAAAAAAGCCTTTTGAATATATACACTTTCTATATAAATAGCTACACATACATATGTATATATATGCTCACAAAATAAGAATCTCTATCAAATAAAGTTTGGCATTCACTGCTCCTGTTCAGGATTCTCAGTAAAGACAGAGCTTATAAATAGTCACATCATCTAACCAAATTAGATGCCAGAAGGCTAATCTTTATCTTCTTCTGTAACTTGTGATCCGAAAGATGCTCCTGCTTGTAATTGTTATGACAAGGGTGATTGCTCTCTCTGCTGAGTAGAGGTCTGCTAAGGTCTTTTAAGTATCTAAGTGTCTGAAGTTAGATGATGTGCATGCATTGTTAATCTGTTTTAGAGACAGTTCTAGGCATTTTACCTTCTACCTAACCTGTACTGCTGAGTAAAAATGAGCAGGGAGGGAGCTCAAACACTGGAACACTGATTACTTGTTGCTTAATTATTAGTGCATTCTCCTACACGGTTTTGGCCCATTTCAGATAGGGCTCTCTGAGATATCTTCCCTAGGCAGTTTTGGAGGAATGTGATAGAAACCATTCTTAGCAGGCAGTAGAGAGAAGACACCAGGTTTGACTCCCTTCACATTACACAGTCCCGGAACACTATCTCAGCAGACTTTTCGCCCTCATTCTCCCTGGGAATCCATCAAGTCAGACTTGGAAATGCAACATCTACCTTCTGTTTTTTGCTGATTAGTTGCAACTCAGTCATTGTTTTAGAGACATTAAACTGAAAACAAATAAACAAAAATGTTATGATTCAGGGCAGCAGGGGCAAATAGTAAATATTAAGTAAGTAGTGTGAACATGAACAGTCCATGCCACTTGCCTCAAACCCAGAGAACAAGCTCCTGACATTGTTTGTGTTTAGCAGTATACACATTTCTCCATAGACCTCTTTTCTTCCTTTCATCACAGACTATTAATAAAATGTCATTTAGACACATTCTGCCCTAAGTGACTTAAATTCCACAGAAGGGTTTGTTATTATGCACAAATTAGGTTGAAGTATACAGTCACAGCCTCAGAACATAATGGAACAAAACCTTTAGAGTTTAAGTCTCAACTCAGACTTACCTCACACTGTAGAGTCATCCTGGGCTACGTCTGTCTTCTAGCTTCACTTGTATTTATGATGCATTATATCAAAGCTGACTAATAATAGTTTTCCAACATTTGTGTTTATGCTAAAAGTAGCATTTTTCTTTCGTTCTGCTAATTTTAAGAAATACTCTCAAGTTCTTCACACAGTATTTTAATGCATTTAAGAGTTACTGAACTGTCATGACAAGTTTTTCTCAAACCATTAGAAATATTAAAGAAAAAATGATTTCAGCTTTCCATAAGAAGTTTTTTGCCTAAGTAAAAATGTCTAACAGGGAACTACTAAAATGTGTATGAATAAAATTATCTTATTAAGAATAGAACCATATTTAGTATATATAATAGAAATAGGAATGGAACAACACCCTTGTTACACAACAGAAAAGTTTATTGAGTACTTATATTCATTTACTGTCTGCTTTCTACACTGGCAGAAAAAAAAGATTTAATTACTTGGTTCTTATTACTGTAACACACTGAAATACTGTAACACACTGAAACAACTTCAGAATGCAATGGCTTTAGATTTGCAAAGTTATGACATGTATCTCAGTTTTGTGGGTGCAAGAATTTACTGAGCATATTTCATGTTTGCACTAGGAAAATGTCACATTTAAAAGTTTCACAGAGAGAGAGAGAGAGAGAGAGAGAGAGACTGCTTCCAAATTTTGATTACAGCTAGACTTTTTGGTTTGACAGACCACTTATATTCTAGAATTATCACACAATGGGAAAATGTTACTCTTTGCAGCACGTTCAATATGTAATCCCCTTCATGTAAAACAAGAGGAAAATATAAAATCAATTACACTAATAACACATTTAATTTACAGTAATATTAGTTAAGAGAGTGGATGATTATCTTAACAAATCAAATAGTGATCATAAGAATAAAATACTTCCCTTATTCTACTTTTTCTAATGCACCTCCCCCCCATCCAATTTTACTGGATTTTTCAGTGTGTCTTGCCCAATCTTTGCACCTGATACAAACCTCTTGCATGTCTTCATAGCTAGAAACAGTGCCCAGGGATGTTTAGGCATCACTACCAGCTTGACTTGTTTCTTGCCTGATCCATGCTGTGTATACACTACTCTGTTTAAAATAAATTAATTAATAAATAAAGAGAACTGCAGAAACAGAGAGATAAAAGCAAGTGCTAAATTTCTGTCTCAGTCAAAGGTTATCCATGTGAACTATCTCACTGACTTCCTGGATTTAGGATTGTGTAATTTTGATTATACTATTTTGACTACTTCAGTAATCTATAGTAGGATACAAGCATGGAATGTTTGATAAAGATAGGAAGAAAACATGAAGGAAAAGGGTTATTTAACAATCTTTCATGAAAAATTAGAAAATATGTAAAAATATCTAGAATGAAAGTTTTTCCTATTTGAAGCATCTTTAATTTAAATAAAGATGTAGTGACATAAACAAACATTTTAGATGGAAGAATAAAGAAAAATAAGGGATTTTTTTTTTTTTTTTTTTTTTTTTTTTCTCAGGTACAAATTTCAGTTTTCTTAAACCTATCTTTAACTGCAATGTATTTGTGTGCTTGAGTACTTATCCCAAGCACACAAAATGAGGTAAATAATAAATCATCTTAAGAATTTTTGATTTCAGCTGCTTTTGATTTTACTTTTTATATTTGTAATTTTTGGTCCTTTATATATAACAAGTTTAAAGAATGGAGAAATTAATTTCTTAAGCATACTTTTTTAAAAAAAGAGCTCATTGCAACATTTTAATTCAGGCTTCAGACTTTAATCCACAAACCAAAATCAGTAAGATTTTGTCATTGTTATTTATATATTTAAACATGCGATACTTGAGGAATACATTTAACTTGCATTATGATCTCCTCAAGTTTTCTAACAGTTAAATCCAATATTCCATTTTCCATGTTCAGGAAAGGAAGATAATTCCTCTTAGCTTATTTCAGCAGAATATATGCTCTATCTTTGATATACAGTAGCTCAGTTTGTCTCTCTGTTACTGCACTGAGTGGTCACTTCTCATTGCTTATTATCTTATTTTTGTGGAGCATTTCTTCCTTTAAGTCTTCTTTATGCTTGATGTTGACTCTGTGGCCTATTGAAAGATGTATTTTTGTTCAATGTGTTCTTCCTTGTTTTTCCATTATGTATATTCACTCGTTCTTTTTTCCATTTTTTCTTTTGCATTAATTTGTCCCAGATTTCAACTTCCAGTTAAAAAAGTATGTGTACTTTAAAAATTAAGAAATATGCTCTCTTGATACTTGCCTTGAGGAGGGTCCAAAGAGCTCTTTTTTTTCCTGTAGATACAATGTAAATTCTAAATGGTACTGCTGACACCAGCATAAACTCTAATATATTCTCTACTTGAATAACTAAAACCATATAAAACAGATCTAACGTCTAACAAATTTTTCCAAAAAGACTGATGAATAATTTAAGGCTGCCTGAGGGAAGGTCCAATTTGTTCTCTGGCAGTTTGTTCATGTGTTCCTGACTGTTTGAATCACAAAATGAAATATGACTTTGCTTAATGTAGCATTTTTTTAATGTTTATACCATCTACTAGTGATACGTGAAACGTGGCTAGTATCCTTACATACCTGATGTGGCCTTACCATGAAATCTTTGCAGAAGGAGCAAACTATAAACACTAATATGTGATAATGAAAAATAAATGCCACACTTTCTGTTCAAGTGTGAATCACTATAGGGGCTGCAGGCATGCTAGGGGCTCCCCTAGAGTTTCCTTAATTTCAACAATCAGTAACAGAACAAGGTCCCTCCTATATATAGTCCCTCCTATGCTAACTAACGGTGATAAGAGTTACTGCCGTGTTACAAATAGAAATGTCTTTAAAGATGGCTGAAGTGTAGGAAGAGATCCTCTAACTCAACTGCTGTGCTTTCATTTTGCATTTAGGTCACAGCAGACTGAAACAGCACTAGGCACGCACAGCAATAACTTAATATATTAATAGTGAAAAACTAAAAGATAACTCGTGTGACTGGACAGGACATGTGAGTCATGGTCTTCCATGGGAAGTTTCTTCCCTGGAAAAACATGCTAGGTTTCAGTCTAGAAAATCTTACATCAAATGACTACTCTGGATGTTCTTTCCAACCACCTCTGAAGTTGCCGTAAGAAAGAGTAAACAGCGTAGCCAGTATTAAAGAAGTTTGCTGCTATAGAAGTCATTCTCCAAAATATATTTTGTTATTGCTGGAATAATCTCTTCATAAAACTTGTCTAATAAATAGGTAAGATTAATATTTAACTTTATCGCAAGAAGAGAACAAAATTTATGTCACTGGATATAATTACTGCCCTACACGGTTTAATAAATATTCATTATGCAATCTTATTTTAGGATCTTGAGTTCCCAAAATATTGGCTGTTTCATCTGTTGTGTTTTGTGATAGTTTTCCAATAAACGTCTCTCTAAAAGGTTTGGATATAGCTATTCATTATGGAAACAGTGCCACAAAAGCTTTTGTGTTGAGCTTTGACAATATACTCTTTGGAATACATTGACTCTTATAAGCTATCAATCATTAGACGGAAAAGGTATCTTGAAACAAAGAATGACAATTTTGCCAGGTTGTAGACTCTGGTGATTTGACTAGTGTGCTTATTCAAATTATCCCACATAGGAATTCTATGGTTTAATATAATTTCACTTAATTTTTCTCTATGACTGATTGGAATGTGGTCTCAAAGGACACTCTACTGAACTGACCTGAAGAATCATCTTTCTACTCATTTCTCCAGAAACATTCAAATTCACCTTCATGATCTATTTTATGAAATAATACTTCTTCAGATTGTGCTTTACAGTTCAGCTGTCCTTAATATCACAAATAATTTCACTGGTGAAGCTGCTCGCAATAGTCTTCCCTCTCAACTTTTTATCCCTTAACTATGCATATTCCTGAATCTCTAGCTGAGAGATGATTTAGTATGCTAAGAACCACTGAAAAAAACGAAAGGAAGAAAAGAAACTATTTTAACGTGCCAAAGTTAATAATAAAGCAAGTGATCCAAACCTTTACATTTGCAGAATGATACAGGTTTTGTAAACAACATTGTCTATAGACAACTGGAGGCAGCCTCAAGATCACAGGCCCTAGTTCTCATGGGGTACTTCAACCACTCTACCATCTGCTGCAAGGACTGCGCAGCAAGGTACAAACAGTCCAGGAGGCTCCTGCAATGCATTGATGATAACTTCTTGTCACAAATGGCCCAGTTCTGGGCTCCTCAGGACAAGAGAGACATGGAGCTACTGGAGAGAGTCCAGTGTAGGGCTACAAAGACGATCAGAGGGCTGGAGCATCTGCCCTACAAGGAACGGCTGCGAGAGCTGGGCCTCTTTAGCCTGGGGAAGAGAAGACTGAGGGGGGAATCTTATCAATGTGTACAAGTACCTGAAGGGAGGGTGTTAAGGGGATGGGGACAAACTCTTTTCAGTGGTGCCATGTGACAGGACAAGAGGCAATGGGCAGAAATTGAAGTACAGGAAGTTCCACCTGAATGTGAGGGTAATTTCTTCACTGTGAGAGTGATGGAGCACTGGAACAGGTTGCCCATATAGGCTGTGGGGTCTCCTTCTCTGGAGATATTCAAGGCCTGCCTGGACGCAACCCTGTCTAACATGCTCTAGGTGACCCTGCTGAGCGGGGAGGTTGGACTAGATGATCTCCAGAGGTCCCTTCCAACCTTACTGATTCTATGATTCTATGATTTTAAAATCTATGGATAAGGAAGCCTAGCTTTAGACATTTTTATGCTGTGACCAACTTTCATATTTTTGACCAGATGCATAAGTCTTACATACATTATCTGGCATAGTAAATTGTACCTGGACAATGTCTTTATTTTTGTTGCTTGACAGATTTGAACTATTTATTTCCATTTGTTTAGGTTCAATTTTATGATCTTGAGGACCATCAACTTTGTCAAGTTGATGCCAGACAGTTGAAGTTTAGAGGCACTGTTGCATTTGAAGCAGTAATTCTGTGTAACATGCATTAGAGTGTTCAAGAAACCAGGAAAGTTAACAATTATATTCACACACACACTTCACATCAGAACATATATATCGTTTCCTCAGGAGTGCTAAGAAAGATGACCTGCTGAAAGGGACCCCGAAGTGCTCAGCTTTTCAATTCATGCTTGGAGTACTCTGTATTACTAACAACTATGCCTTGTTCTTGATAATATACTACTGCCATTCAAATTTCAGCTGTTTCAGTTTTACAGTATATCTTAGGAGGACAAAAAGAAGACTTTCTGTTCAGCACTATTTCTGAGTGTGCTCTTCTGTGACTCTTATCTGTGATCTCTTGATCTACCAAAAGAAAAAAAAATCTTTCTTCTAATTCTTGTCTTCAAAGTTAATTTACTGGCATAGATGCTGTCCAAGCTGTATGGTGTTTGTGGATGACCAAATCTCTATTTCATTTACTGTTATCAGTTTTCCCATAAATGTCCTGGCCATTCCTCTTTGGTCTGAGCCTGCCCAGAGCACTGGATTCCTTCCAGAAAGGCCACACATATTCTCTAATTTACTTCAGACATTATGATTGCTTTGACTTTGAGAAAGCTTCATCTGTACTCAAGCGTCTCTCCAAATTTTAGTGTCCTCCCATATTAATGAGCCTGGCACCAGAACCAGAATGGCTGTGACTGCAGTGACAACTGTAACTTCGGCAGTAATGCCTTCTCCACCTTGGAAGACTGTTCCATTAATGCCTGCAGGTTTCCCAAACTGGTTTGAGATGATTTGATTATGGATAGCTTTCCTCAGAGGAAAAGAATAAACTGAGAGTTATGTCCCGTAAGAATCAAATTTGGATTATTTTCTCCATTTGCCCTATTCATGAGCAGGAAAAAAAAGTCAGGCCTTCAATACTAGCTACATTACAGAATCCCAAGCAAACTAGCAAGGAACACTTGACTATTTTCTACACTCCCACTCAGAAATATGAGAAAGAGGTAGGCATATATATCTCCTATCTATGGAAACCCATATTTTTAATGGTATGTTTTATTTAATTTTTTCTTTTAGTATTTCATTGATATCCCTAAAAGGAAAGGGGTGGTTTAACAGTTCTTTCAAGATGTTCATTATTATTTTATACTGATGGCTTCCATTAAACTGTTACAGGCAATTACTCAGTCGAGGTCCTCTTCTACATATGAAATCTTCACTTTCCCCTCTTGATCAGAGTTACTTAACTTCTTTATTTGGCCCAGCTTCAAATTAATCAAGCACTGAGTGAATTTTTTCTTTCAAGTAGTATCTTATTTGTTAATACACAACATCACAGTAAACTCCTTTAAAAAGTGGCATCTATATATATATGCAGTTAAAACAACAAAATCTCTATGCAAAAATGGGAGTTGTTCACCGATTGCTTTGATGATTTTACTATTCAATAATGGTAAGAATAAAAAATTCTGTGGATCTTTGTATTAGTATAATGAGCTACCAAGCCTGTAGTATAGTATGTCTAGAAAGAGATATAGATTTAAGTTTGTCACAGTCCTCTTCTTCTTCTTACCCTTGTGACCCATATCTGTGATCTCTTAAATTGAACATATCACTCATTTATTACTAGCTCTATTTTAATTTCCTCTCCAACTAACTCCGCAAATAAAAGACTTCTAGCTGTTTTAATTTTCTCTACTGACAGCAAAAGACATATCTGCGTGATTAAAATACCAGATATCTTCCTATTATCAATTATATTAATAGAAAATAGCAGTAGAATTTGCCTTGGGAAAAATATTATTCTAAATCTTTGTTAATTCTTAGGTGTCTATAAGCTACCATTTCTCCCACATCTCACTTAATTTTACCCTCTCATTTATTCTTTGTTAATAACTACCTCTCTAACAAGTATGATCTGCAGTTGCAGTATGTGTCAATAAAAAGTATAGAACCATTGGCCTAGTATTTCTCCAGTTGAGAAGAAAGTTTTCTTTCATAAAGCAAATTAACATTTACGAAGTGGCTGAAATATGTGAAAGCAAATGGTCTGATAGTTCTATATAATTTCCTTAATATTTTTTAATTGACAGTCATTATATATGTATGCACATATGTGTTGACAGGTTAGTTTAGAAGACAGTTAAAGAAAAATAGCTCTTTCTTGATTTCTTAATTAAAAAAAGACAAGTCTTTAGAGATTTTCAAATTAATATTTATGTACTTTTTTTTTTTTTTGTTGGCACTCAAGACAACTTGAGAGCTGAAATACAGTAAATCAAAATTTTACCTTCTAAATTGAAGGCTGGACTCCTTTTTTTTTTTTTTTGTAGGACAACTCCAAAGAAGGGCTTGAGAGAAGGGAACCTAAAGGGAAAAAATACAACCTTCTGCAAAGTGTTCTGTATCAGAGAGCTATGTTCTTCTCTTCTCCTTTCTTACCTTAACACCTCTACATTTCACAGAACAGCTGTTTGTCACAGATCAAAACTATAAATTGACAAAGGCCGTGAGAAAAGCTATGACACTAGCAGGCCTTTTCCCTTATTTTTTGTTACAGCTATTGCAGCAGAGCCAAGCTACAATAATCATCTTTTCTTCCTTTTTCTCATAGGAGAGATACAGCATGAGGCTGTTGCACTTCCAACTTTACCTCTTAACAGAGGATGCACACAAATCACAGCCTCTGTGAAGGTCTTCTGCCAGTACTGACAAAGTGAAACTCTATACGTAACTGGCAAGAGAGATGTATTTTAGACATAACTTTTTAAAGGAAAGTTAAAACCTCTAAGAGAAATTTCTGACTGACTCTTGCATTGGATCCTGCCATCATTACACAGTACTGCGATAATATACTCAAAGGTTATTAGCTGCATATTACTATCTTAAAACCTAAATATATTGAGTAGCTGTTAGGTATAGCCTTCTAGGAGCTCAAGGTTTATTTAGCTGTTTTATTTTGTCACTAAATAAGCCAGTCATGTGTAGGTTAATGTATTTCTAGAATATTTCATTATGATTACGTTTACTTTAAAAAAGATGATCTGCCATTTGCAAAACTCACAATCTATTTAGCTGATTTTCACATTCAGAGAGTTTCAGAACAATGTGGTGCCTTTAAAAGGTGTTTGGAATCAAACAAAATAACAGTTAAGTAATTTAATTTCACATTTTGCTGTTTAATGTGTGCAAAGATGATACCGGATGTTTAAATTCCTCTAAAAATCCTCTTTAAGTGTTCTTTATTCTTTATTTCCATAAAGTATTTCAGTATGCAGTAGTTTTTAGTTTTCGTTGTTCAGAAGTCTGTATCAGCAGATTTTCTGACACAAAATATAACAATAAATGTTTATTTAAAATTAGAACCTAAAATAGGAAAAGAAGTTAGGTGACTAATAAGCCATCAACAATCAATATAAACCAAATAAAATAAATAACATAGTGATAGAGGGGAATAAAGTCAGGCTTCCCAGCTATGAGCATACTTTGTCTTTTGTCTTCACGTATTAAAAACAGATGCTAATAGACTATTGTTCTTCAAGATACACTGCAAAAATACTACTATCAGACTATTTATGTATGCCCATTGCCAGGTCAGTTTAAGTCGCCCATCAATTCTTTCAAGTAAGTCTGCATACTGCTGAATAGTCAGCAAGTGCTATTTCCTTTCCTCTATCAAAAATTGATTTTTCTTCTAAGTTCTTCACTACTAGTAGATAAATGCATGTCTTGTATTTTCTCAGTTATTAGCCTTTTAAATGTACAGAATAGTCCATGGCTTCAAACAGTATTCTAGGAATCTTTTGGAAAGAAAAACTAGAAACCAGTTCTCAGGTCTAGAGCATGACTTTGATATTCTTTTCTGTTTTGAAATGATGAAGGCAAAATATAGTTTGTACATGTACAATTTCAGAGTTGAGGGATTTACCAAATATGATTTTGGCAAAATTGTATTAATTTTGAATCAAAGCTTGTATGTTTGATATTAAAGCCTATGACAAAATGGAAGGAGGGCAGCCTGTGTCTGGGAGACAAGTTTCTTTGTATAGACCCAAGAATGTTTCACTCTTCTATGGGAATTAGTATTTTGCATTTTTGAAAATCAAGCTACTTAGTTATTAAGTGTGAACATGAAAACTTGATTTTAAGTATGTTTAAAATATCCTTATCTAGGGTGTTTTTCCCTCTTTTTTGTTTTTACTTGTAAAGCATCTTCTTATAGCTTATTATAAACAGCAAGCAACAGCAAAACAATGTGTTCTATGTAGAAATGGTACCTTTAATTAACTTTAGTTAAACAACCTTGCTATGACTTTGAACCATAGCCTCTAATGTTTAATGGCAATATTTTCATCAAAAGAGGAAAACGCTAAAAGCACAATCATTCTGCAATTTTTTTTCTTGCTAACACCAGGGACATCTAATTTTCTTTAAAAGAAAAGTTCAAAGAGCAGCTACATAAAGAAATAACAAGTAGCTAGAGCAGAAAACAAATCAATTCAACCTTAAAACTATTGCTCTAGCTAATTGGAAACTTTTAATTTTTTCAAAACAAAACAAAACAAAACAAAAAAACAATAGTAAATGGTGGTCTACTTATTTGATAGCTGTTTCTGAAGCTATCTTTTTGAATTTCTGGAACTATTAGGGGAGGAAAATGATAATTACTGCCAATAAGGCTGATTATGCAATAAATACTAGTATAGCCAATAATAATAAAACTAAAAAAAAGCAGTAATTTTTAATCTTCGATCTGTCTCATTTCATAGCAATGCACCTGGTAGATGCTCATATAAATAGGAGAATATTTGATAAATGATCAGCCTTTTTCTTTGACTATTGTAAATGAAATTTTGATCTGATTGAAGTTTATTTCAGAACTCTTGGTAAAAATTTCTCAGGCTAGGATTTCAGGTAAAATACCTAAATGATTCACAGGTGTCAAAGTAATTATCAGAGATGAAAGAGATGACGTAAGCCCTGAAAGATGTGTTAGGGTCAAAAGTCTTCTGTATTTATTTACGTTTGATTTTGGTGACATAACTTCTCTTTGTATCTGCCAAGCAGGGAAAAAAAGCACAAGGAAATATAATCACATGAAAGAAGCTCACCAATCCTCTAGGATGCAGCAGTTCATCATGACTTTCTGAGATGGCAGGCATGGAACTACTATGACCAAATGAACAGTTTCTTATGGATAGTTCATAAAACATACTTTAAAAGCCCTGACATGAGCTCTGAGTTAATACAGCTGAGTTAATCATTCACTTAACAGTTAAAAATGAAAAAAAAAAAGAAAAATTGCTATTTTTCACTGTTAAAGTCAGATATATTGGCTGTATACTTGAAATATGAGTCACTATTCTAGTAAAAGCAACGCTCATACTATCATTTATTTATATTATGCACCATATCTCCAGAAAACTGAGGTAGATAAGGAATCTGAGGAACTCAGAACAGCTCAGCAATGCTGGTAATCATTAGTGACACAGTGTAATTATATTAACCTCAGTAGGCATTGTTTCCAGAATGTCAGCAATGTCTACTAATTACTTGAACACTATAGATGAGAACTTTCAGACTTGATGATTTTGTTTTTTCAAAAAAGATTCCTATGTCTTGTCTTTCATATCCTAGGTAATTTTGCTTTATTTAGAAACCACATCACTTCACCACATAGCATATATGTAGTTAAGCTCAGTGATTATGCTCAAGCTCATATTTTATTTACTCGTAATTCTTGATAGTTTATTTATAAATTCTCACGTCTTGCCCTATTTTAATTACAAGTTTTTGTCTTTATCTCCTTTCCTTGTCACCTCCATGACCTGCTGAGTTTTCCAATCCTTTTTTTTTTCCTTCTCCTTTTGTAAAATGTTTTGTCAGAGCAACATTCTTATGAGTGAGAAAAAAAAAGATGTGTACTAAATTCAGTGGTTTTGGAATTTCTGGAGAGAGAGAAACTAATTGATTGCTTACTCTAAAATAGCCAATAGCCCATACAACAAGGTGCAAAATAATATTGAGGAAAACTAGAGCAGCTACAGTAAGCAACTGAAGGTGACTGACAGATTCATCTAACTAGATGTAGATATTACCATGTAAATGGCTATCCCTGAGCTATTCACTTCATGATCTCTTTAAAAACACTGGAGACCTAGCCTACACAGTCAGAGAAGTTTAGGGAATGTATTCTCCTGTCCCAAACTATATGTCAGATGAATTGTATTTTAAAAGTACCTAATCTCTGTAATGATGACAAAGGAAGTCTGAGTGACTTGCTCAGCCATACGTGTCTGACGTTATCTTCATATAGATTAGTAATTAAGTAGATGATTTCAATATTCTCTCCATAAACTCTAGAGAAATACAAACAAGTGAAGATCCCAGTTATTCTACTTCTTTTTTAATAAAAAAAGAGGTCAGTTCGCCCACTAGTCGATTTGATATTGAGGAAAACATTATAAGCTCAGAACCTTCACTGTCTTGTTTTAAAATAACTGAATTTTGTAGAGGTATTCATAGACTTTTTTCTGAAAACGTCATTCATCAGGTTTTTTAAAAAACTTATTTCAAAAAGATTTCAGGTCATCAAATGTCAATTTCTGTTTATATTTCAGTAAAAAATACGATGTATGATCAGCTGGGTACACTTTATAAATTTAGATGTTTTTAAGTTTTGAGCTATATCAGCCAACCATAGAACCAAAATACAGAGTAAAAATTCTTCAGTTGCTATCACAGAAGCTAGATTTGAGTCTAGGGTATAAATTGTATTTGCTCAAATATGATCCTGTACGAACACAGCTACACACCTTCCAGACCTGCTCTATAAGTCTAGTATTGCAAGGAATTTTAACTGTACACACTTGGAAAAAAACACATCTTCAGTTTTAGAAATAAAATTGGTGCAACATGTTAATACTGCATGATCAGAAGTCTCCAAACTAGCTCCATACTCAAACTCAATTCGGACATTTTAGTAGATCAGCTAACTAGCTCTGCTGAGATTGCAGCTCTCAGAATTATGCGAATACACTTCAATTTCTTTTCAGAACTGGAGTGCATTTTTCTGTTTTCTACTGTTGCAGTGTCATTTCAATACAAAAACTTTGTGGCCCTTAGCACAAGAATGTTGTTGTATGTTGTTCCATCATATCCTACAGAGTTTGTCTTCTAAGATAAAACAATTCGTCAGTATAGTTCAGCTAACATTCTTCCAGCGCTTGCTGAAAATGTAATGGTTCTTTGGACTGATTCAGTCAATGTACTTGACAAATTGAACACTCTCAAGCCATAGTATCAATCTGCATGTTTGCTCTGGGCCTGTGAAGAAAAGAGTCCACTGCTTTTAATGAATTTATTTCTTAAAATAAGTCAATGCTCAAATGACCTTCATGAAAGTTACGAGGTTTTTCTTTCCTCATGCTGCTGGAAACTACTATTTGTCTTTTAGAACTGCCAACAACCATTAGTTTATCACAAACAGACCAGCAATGATGAATTAAGCGTAAGACTTCTTTCTTTGCCTTTGGCCATCCCTCAAGAATCAACCTTTTGAGGACAAGTAATTTTGCATCCTCGTGTTTCTTCAACCGGCTCTTGGAAATGCATGGTTTTAGTCAGCTTGTCTTTTAGTCAGTCACGTTCTTCACCTGGGGGCTCTCAGCTTGGCAATACAACTTATTTTTAAATTAGCATTGCTTAATGAAATTATTTGACAAAAATCTTTTTTTAAAAATCTGTTTTAAAAACACAAAGAGCTGTTCTGCATACAGCTCACCCATATTTCAATCAAACTGTTACTTTTCAAAGACTGATGAATCGAGACTTTTCTGCAACAGGCTAATTCTCTCACGCAGAACCTCATTTTGAACTTGACCAGCTCTAAACAACAACAAACAAAAAATGAACACTTAGGGAAACACCTTTCCTCCCTTTTCCCCCCGTTCAACTCTAGTCCAAGTCCTCTCCTCAGTTCCTATTCTCCACTTCCCGTTTGTTCCGCACATGGCACTCGCTCCCTCCCAACCCCTCCAGTGACATGTGGGGCAACATAGGAGTGTGGCTTCCTGTCCATAGCTGTTTCTCTCTACCACCTCTTGCTTCTCTTTTCTCCCACTGCTTCCGGCTTTTTCCTCATTTCCTCTGCTCCTACATGTATCCCCAATGGATATATGCGCCGCAGTCTCTCAGAGGCATATATCCCATCTGGCATGGAGCACCTCCTTCCAAAAGCATGCCTCCAGCCACTGCCCCAACAACGTCCCCTTCTCCTTGCCTCCTCCGTTTCTTTTCTACAACTGCACCTTGTCATACTTCTCACAATCAACTTTAGTGTGTCTTACTGCGCCTCCACCCACCTACATCCTCACATGCTGCTACCGCAGCCCCTTCTTCCTCCTCCCCGTGCCTCTTGGCCCGGGCCACTTCTGCCCCTCAGCAGCTGCAGCGCGGGCGCGCGGGGGGCGGATCCGGCCGTTAGGGAGCCGGTTGGAACCGGCCGCCGCCGGAAGGGGGCGGTTCCGGCCGCTCGCGTCCCGCACAAGGCAGCCTGCAGCCCGGTTGCTGAAGGCCTGTGGTTTGTGGGGGGTAACGAATAGATGAACGTGAGTGGTTAGTCTTGATTAAAATGTTATTGTTTCCTTTTACATATTTATTTCAAAAGTGCTTATGTGATCTTCAGGGTGTATGCTGTATGCGGGGGCAATTTTTTTGTGAAGTACCTGCTGTAATTAGGTTTAGAAACTTTATGATTACTTTGATTTAGGCTAATAGAAACATGAACTAATGTAAGTTAATAGTTACCGAACACTTAATACTTCTTTTTTTTTATTTTTCAACTGGTCTGCTTTTAGTTCTAATATGTTTTCTCCTATTTAAATTGACACAGAATATTATATACAGAATATGCCTATGAAGCACTGTTTATTTTCTGGGATGTTTTTTGAGCTTTCTCTGGATTATAGGGACCAAAGATGTGGGTGGGAAATACAGGATACATGGCATTCGTCTGTCTAAAAGTACTTGCCAAATCCACATAAGTCTGAACCAAAAGATTTTTCCTAATTAAGCAAAAAGAGAGTAAATGGAGTATACAATCTTAAAAAGTTCTAATACTTTCATAAAATGTGGGAGGAGCTGATTTTGTACTTTTGTGCATGGACTCTAACGGCAGTCAAAAATTCACAGATCTACAGAAACGTCACACAGAAGAATCTTTCAATGCTCTTTATACTGTGGTGGTATATGCTATTATATATCTTTATGCTATGTGGTGATAAAATAGTAAGCTCCAGTAAAACATCGCTTTTCTACTATCATTTAATAATAGTACTGTGCTGTAATTGCACTAATGGGGCTCTCCTCTCAGCTGGAAAAATACTACTCTTTTGCCGTAAAAGTGGGTAACATTTCCTTAGATGGAAATTAAAAAAACCCAGCCACTAGAGTATTTGAAGTATTAAAACCGTGTTAGGTTGCCTCAGATATGCACTATATAGCAGTGATAGTATAAATTATAAAGTTATAAATTACATCCTTTCAAATTATTATTTTTTTCCTGGGAACAAACAGGTAGAAGCTGAAGATTAAAATCTAACCTGACTTGTTATGCAAGAGTCTAGAGATTTAAGTGCAGAAAAGCATAGAGAAACAGTATTCTATTAAATATATTTGTCCTTGATTATAAACTTGGAATATATAGCTCTAACAAGGGTGAAAGAAGTTTTCAGGAGTTTGGTGTGATGTAGAAAGATTTTTAAAAAGCTTCTACTAGCTCAGAAGCCTGCAAACTAAAGCTGACTCAGTAACCATGCTTTGTTGGTTTAAGATTTTCGTTGCATTCTGTTTTAGAGATAAAAAACTCTCTGAAAGTGGGAAACATAATGGTGGTTATTTTGATGTATTGCTGATAACTGTAACTATTTCTATTAACCAAAATAGTTTATACTATCACAACATGTTTGTATCTAAAACTGTTAAAAACATGTAAAATCAATTAGGTATTAGAATATTCGATGAGAGATACAGGTACTATTTTTTTCTCTCATTATATTTTCAACATCTTTAAAATTTGATTTCCAGTTTTGCCCTTTGTTATGTTAATATATTTTCTTCTTAATTCTCTATTTCTGCTTGATTATGAATAGAGAAGGCACATATAAATTCAATATTTATTAAGAGAAGAATAAGTAAATCAAATTGCAATTAGGTTATGTATCCTATTTTCTTTCATAAGAATTTAAAAACATGTCAAGTATCATAAAATTAATCCAATCTCATAAAAAGAAGTCTAAATGAGAATTAGAGATAGCACTTTGTGACTTAAGACAGTTGCTTTGGTTAAGAAATAGAGAAGTGAAAGAATACTTCTAATGTACCTTTAGATCAAATTTATGTTTAACTAAGAAGACACAAAAATCCACTTTAACTTTTCTCCACATGGAGGCTCTAATTCAACTCTATTTCTGTCTGAATAGACTTACTTGGAAGCTAACTGTGCTTTACTGAGCACTGGAGAACTTGAATCCATTTTGTTTTCAGTGTCAGTTTTTGAAATTGGTTTGGTTTTTGTCCATTTTCTTTGTCTCTAGGTCTGCTCTTGTCAATAATATTGAAATCTACTCTCTGGATCTTTATGTTGAAACATACAGATTTTCAATAATAATGGGTTGTACTGAAGAATATGTACATCAGCTTGAAGACAAATTGTAAATACTATTCACATATAACTTGTTCAGATGATTTAGAGTAAGGGTGCCTCATTTATAATGTTAAAACAAATTAGCATAGTGTTTGCAAAGCAGACACTAAAAGCAAAAATGACTGGATGTAATGTATTACAAAGAATCAGTGTAGTAGTCACTATTTATCGTTTTAATACCATTTAATAAATATTTTACTAAATAACTCATCCACACACGAATTGTGAACTCAATTACCTCAGAAGAAACCAGCACAGTTTCCCCATAGTGTTATATAATCATAAACTAGGTTTTCCTGAAAAGATGCCATAAAGCTTGAAATTTTATCTCGGCTTGGAAATCTTTCCTCCAGTTTTGTTTTAAGCATAAACATCTTCATATGCCGTGAAATATAAGATTAATAGGACCTCAGAGCATGGAGCCAAATCTGAGATTTGGAAGCACTGTTAGGCATGGCAAGTCAATGAATTAATCTTTGTAGAATAGGAGAATTAAAAACGTACATATTTTTATTAGTCTGTCTCCTGTCCCTCCTTCCTCTTATCCCTCTGAAAAGCAAAAAAGCAACATTTTTTTTCCTCTGTCCCTCAGAGAAATACACAAGATACAGAAAAATGTTACATAAATAAGGACAGTCAGCATGACTTTATTTCAAAATAATACCTTTAGGAAGAATATATTCATCTTCTAATTGTGTGCACAAAAAGGTATTAGAGGCTACTAGCCAAGGGTAAAACTTAGGCCTTACGAAAATCAATAGGAAATTTCCTTTAATTTTTAGTAGAACTAAGAATTTTATCTATCTCCACACAATTTTTGTGAAAGTTCTTTATGTTTTAGGAACTCTGACCCACTTCCCCATAGCAAGTGTAGTTAGGGTATCTCTCTAAGTGTTCTATGTCTAGATACCGTTTTGAACATTAAATGTAGTGGAAGTGGTATGTAGTTAATCAAATATCAAGGAAAGACGATCTAGTCATCCATTGCTTATTTGATTCATTATCTGTCTGCTATACAGATGTGACAGCGGCAGTGATTTGTAATTAACACTCTGAAATACTGTGGGCATATAACATACATACTGTTGAACAAATGGCACAGAACCTTTTATTACTATTGTGAACAACAATTTTATATACTTACTTTTCTTTGAATTTATTTCACAAGTTCTCCTGGGAGCAATCATTTCATGAAGTAACTTTCCTACTCTTGAATGTTAGTAGGGGGCAGAATTGTAGCTAATTATTTTAATTGTGTGTTTCAGTCCATTATGGAACACCAGGAATTAATCTTATGTGAAATCTGATCTGGAGACAGGTCTCCTAGCTTGTTAATCTGCTACTCTATATTAAATACACTACTAAATTAAATACTTCGTTTCATTCTTGATGCTTGATTCATTCTATTCTAGGCTTCAATAAGAGTTTATCTGAACTGTGTCCTACTGACCTGAGAGAATGAAAAATCAATAGTCTAATGCTATTTTGCAGTGCTAGTAGTTCAGAAAGATATTTACTTGCTATGATTTATATATGAACCACCATTAATTTAATATAGATATTGTTTTAACAGAACATGATTAATTGCAAAAAAAAATCATGAAACATCCCTTAGAGACTGAATTCATCAATATACACATGAAAATTCTGGGGGATTTCCTAAGAGCATACTGATTCAAATGTCACAGAGAACTTTTTCAAAGGGAAAATACCACTAAGTCCTTAGTGTAGAATTAATACTGCCTTAAGAAGTCAGTGGTAATATAGAAATTTGTAGCATTTGAATGCATGAATCAAAACAAAGCTATTGTCAGCTGTATGTCTGCTTGTGAATTACAATGATTTCGCAAAGATCTTTATTAAACACTGTTAAACTACTGCATGTGTTTTGTAAAGTTAAAATACTCCTTTCAGTAATATGAATTTGATCTAGCTAGCTTGATTTGGCAGTGATGAGAATGTGTATTGTAATTATATGGCTATGATCTCTAGTGTGTGAATTTAATAAAGCAATAATTTAAGTAATAAACTGAAGTAATTTAAATAATAAACTGAAGTCTCAGAAGAACTCAAATTTTCACCCTAAATTTGTAATGTAGTGACCCGTTTTTTTCAGTACAACATCAAAAGCAACTGAATCCTGTAAAATACTGTTCTAGAAAAATCTGCTTAATAATTAATCACCAAACCTTATTTTTAATAGCTTCATGTTCAGTTTGAAATACCTTCCACAGATTTAGGACTAAGCTTCCTTAGTTATCCAGTTTATTTTCTTAATCATAACATTTATCACTAAATTAGAGCTGGGATACATAATCCATAAGGATTTTTTCTTTCTTTGGTATTGTTAACACCCACATTTTTCTAATACCTTAAATGGTCATATTTTAAGTTACATAGTTAATACCATTCAAAAAAAGGACTTAGTCATTGTTACTTCTTTTAGAATTTACAAGTAATAATAAAAGGTGTATATGCCCATTTAAAATTGCCAGTCCAATCCAAAAAAAAGACAACTTTCAGCTAAGCTGTTATTTTAAAACTGAAATTAAAATTTGGTATACTGTATAATACCATCATATCAGATGTAGGCTTTTAGAAATATGAGAAATAATAGTCAAAACTAGCTAAATATTGCTCTAATTTTTGTAAATCTTTAGCATATGTTCCCAAAGTTAAAAATATAAACCATATCACTGACTGGTTTGAAAAACCTATGCCTAATTACCCTTAGCCCATCTATTTTATCATATAGTAAAGGTACATTCTCTTTGTCAATATTTCAGCCTGGCAAGTTCTGAAATCTTTGACTAAGTGTAAAAATCCAAAAGATACAATAATCATGTTTATTGCTGTAAGTTTTCTAAGCTAACTACCTGTAGCTTATATAGGAAAATAATATCCAGAGGATATTGGTGAAGGAGTACATATGAAGAGTATATAGGGCTGACTGCATCAAAGGGCTGCTGGTAGTTAGGAATAATGTGAGGTGTGCATGTGTGTCAGCTTTTCATTTTGCTACAGGGTCTCATTTTCACAGGTTCATTGGCTTCTGTGACAAGAACGCCCTGCACCTAAGAAAAATCATACAGATAACATGTATTTTAATTGTATGGCCTGGTGAAGGAGAGAACTAAACATCTGACTGGATCACAGAGGATGACAATTCTGGTCCCTCATGGGTGCCCAGGAACCTTTCCTCAGAAGGCTATTTTAATTTTACCCACTGGAGGCATATGAGAGAGGGACAGTTTGCAGTTTTATTGTTGTCATATAAATAGAGGTGGAATTGTATGTGCAGGTAAATGCACCTACATGTGTACTCATATCTGAAAAGTTCTGAATAGAAAGTTATTGGTGGCATGTTCAATGAATTGCCATTATGGATTGGATATATCTAATGTATTATAGATCTCGCAAACCTATTCTAGCCTTTTCAAACATAGCTGAACTAGAAGAAAGAGATAGAATGTCCAGATAATTGTAAGGTTCATATTCCATATGGGAATTTTTATCTGTATGAGAGTCCAAAGTCTGTAGCATGAAGCTGAGGTGAAGTAAAATTGTCTTATTTCATACATATATTTGAAAATACATGTAGCTCTTGAAGTTATTTACATATTGTTCTCTCTTCTGTTTGCTAATTTCGCCAGTGAGTTTTAACATTACTGTTAGGTTCAATCATAATTGTAAGTAAATGTTTTCATTAAAATTTACAGAATACTTACTTTCAACAGAGTGTGTATGGTATAGACACAAACAGAAAAATCAATCCACAGCATGTTACAAAGAACTTTCCAAGGAGGAGATGATACATATCAGAAATGGAATGCTAAGCGCAGTGCATTTTATCAAAATTGTTTTACTTACTTTGCCAGTTTCTACTTCCATTTTGTACATATTATCCTAGTTGAACAATTGTATGCAATTCCTTTGACCATTTTAAAAGATGTAATGAATAAGTAACTAGTGGCATTCTGTCTTATTTTTGAAAGTGAAAAAAGGAAGGATTTTTTTTTTTTTTTTCCGAAGAGCTGAAATGCTGTTGTCTTTTGGGATGTTAAAAGTTATTTCCACACAATGTGTAGGAAGAGTAATGAATATTTTTATATTAATAAATAGCTAATATTTCCTGTACTGCATATTAAATATACTCTGTTTGCAGTAATCAGATGATAATTCACAAGCAAAGCAAGGTTACACTGCTGATAGAAATTCAGATGCTTCTCACTACCTTTGTAGTATTTTTATGGGATATGTGGTACATATGTTGTAAGATATCATATGTTGTAAGATATAACAGATCTGGTTGGGAAATTAAAAAAAAAAGAAAATGTCAGGTGGTTGAAATATATCCTTTCATGAAAATAGATCTGTTCTGATGAAAATATCATCTTTGAAGGTTAAGTCTGACTATTGTGTCATATCTGTATGCAAACCCTCTGAGAATAGAACAGAAATAAGGAAATGTGTCTGTCTGTAAGACATCTAGGAACAAGTCTCTCTCCCTGATTTGGAACGGTGAATTAGCTTGGTTTGCTTTTATACCAGGTGGTTATCCTGTGCACACACTATAGTGTCAGTCTCTCTCAGCCCTTCTTTCTCTTCTGGAATATTTTGTAACTTAAACAGAAAATAATTTCAACAGAAAGTGACAACCTTTACAGTCTGAACGTTGCTTCCTCACTGGAAAAGAGCAGCAATTGAGTGTCTACTCTTGAAATAAAGATCTTGAATTTGGTTTTCCTACATCCAAGAGAAATTCGCTAGCTGTAAATTTTTTCTCAAGCCAGTCCTAGGAAATAGAGATACTGAACTTTTGCTGTAAAAGAACACGACACAATACCTGAGGTGAACTGTTACCTTCCATGAACAGTTTAAAGATCTAAGCTGGAAACTGTATAGATTGATTTATTGTATAAGTAAATTTACCACTGAAGTGCAACAAGGTGTTAAGACTAGAATCATCAGAGAAAAGATAGATTTCTGTCAAGGCTGGGAGCAGACTGAAGTTGCTGGCCTTCTCTGGATGGTATGTGATTGAGAAAAGGGAGGGAAGGGGGATGAGATATAGTGAATATCTAATACGGGAGAAAGATACTTCAGTGAAGGTTTTCAAAAAGGGAGAAGCATGGTAAGTCAACTTGAAACCATTTTTACATGTCTCAGGTTAGATTCTTCAGAAAAAGGTATAGCCCTGTTTTTGCATACAGTCATTGCAATCATAGTAAATTTTGTCTTTTGAATGGCATAGCTAATATTAAAGAGTATTTCGTTTAATTTTAGAACAGGATTTTGAAAATGAGGCAAAGTTAATGGATTTGATTATTTTTTGTTTGTGTCATAGACATCAGGTGGATCATGATGTATTTATTTCTAATCTCTCTTAGGAATAAAATATTTTGATGATACTTAAGGAAATGCAATATAGCAAAAGTCTGCAGCATTTCTTTAAATTCTAGTATCTATTTATTTTTAAAAACATCATTACCAGATAAGCTAGCTAATTTCTTTGGTAGCCAGTGATGCACAAAGTGTGAATCACCGGAGTGAATATGCTATGGTGATTTTCATATTCCCTTCTCTTTGCCAACTGTTCTTGTTAAATGCTCTGAGCTTGCTTGTGTTCCTTATTTATTTATTTATTTTCTCTAATCAATTACCTTGTCACTATTCTTGTCACTATTAATGACCCTTTCTATCCATAGTATTTTTTGCCGTATTAGAACTTGCCACCTTCTTTCATTTTTCATACAATTTTATCACAAATTTTCAGTTAATTGATCAGCTCTTCGTCAAAATAGAGAATGATTGATGCATTTTTTTACTTTTTTTCAAAAGCATTTTACCTTTCGTCTGGTCATACTAGTGTAATTCTGCATTTTATTTATTCGTATTTTTTTTTTCCTCAATTTTTATGATTCTGAGGCTTAATATTTAATTTTTTAAAAAATATATCCAGGGCCCTTTATGACAGGCATATTTACTCAGTTAAAATAAAAAGTTGAAGGCATTTCTGTTTGTTCTTAATCCAGATTTCTGTGTATTTTGGCAAAGAAGATAAAGATGTCCAGTAGAATGCCTTCATCAGACCTTGACGTGTGTACTTAAAAATATTAGGATACTATGCCTTTGATTTAGATGCAGTCACAGATCCTAAAAATATTTAAGAACATTACAGTCACTGATGACAAGATGCCAAACAGTATTACTGTTTGACAACATTTATTGTGAATGTATAACTACTTGAAAACTTGCATTAACAAAGCATTTTAGGAGTAGAATATTAGGAAATTTTATTCAGAAAATACTGAAAATTTACAGATGATCATCTACGTGCTTGTTTTAAATTTTCAAAATGCTTTATAATCTCATTCAGCAAGAAGATTCTTGGAATTTTTGTTAAACAGATTCCAAATAGATGCATATTTATATCACAAGTTTTTAGATGCAGCAGCATTTTTAAAGATTCAGATATCCTACTGTATGCTATTCAGCTTTTCTCAAGTCCAGTTCTGTATTATTTATTTTGAATATCTTAAATGCCTTGAAGAAAGGTTGTCTAATCCTTAACTTTGTAATTTAAGACAAATAGATTTACCTCAAATTCCTTTGATTTTTCTATTTTAGAAAAAGCCTGGAGTGTTCAAAGAAGCACATGACTGAAGAAAGAAACAAAAACGTATTCCTTTATAGAAGAGGAAAATATGTTTCTTTGAAAATTGATATTGAATTACATGCCAGGCTATTTTATTCTCTTTCAGTTGAAGATCCTGTCTAGAAAATGTTTGTTCTACACAGTATCTGCATTTGACAGTGAAGTTCTGCCCCAGGTTATTATATGAGTTATGCTTACACAGCACTTACTTACTTCCCTTTATCATGTGCAGTGTGTTTTTGTTATAATGATGATGATCCTGTTATTGACCATATTTTCTCTATATGTATGGTGACACTGACAGGTACTTGGAGTAGATCTTACTCCCAAGTGAAATAGAGCACGGTACCATTTACCTGGGATTGATTCGTGTGTTTGGATAAAAAAGTGTTTTCCCCAATCTCTTGACATTAAACAAATCTGGAAGATTCATATCTCTCCCCCNAAAAAAAAAAAAACACCCTGCATATTGTTTTTTATGTGCATCATATTTGTAAATAGCACAAGCTACACTTTTAACCAAACTTCACAGGTTTCTTTTTTCCTAGGATTAGATTCACAGGTCCTCAGAATTCTGTTCTTATTTAGCAATGTAGAAATGCAGATTTAAAAATAAAAAGTTAGTATCCAAAGCATGAGTCAGAGATCAGCTAAAGGAGCTGAGTTTGTCAGACCACTGTTCTGAGTAGAGTTAAAAGACAATCTTTTCTGAGACTAATCTGTGACATAGAACAAAGAGCATACTGTGTGTGTGTGTGTGTGTGTGTGTGTGTGTATGTACGTATCTAAGTATAGGCAAATAGGCTTCTATCTTTACTGAAATTTACTAGTTATATGAAGGTAGTACTCTTTTTGAAACTGAAGGTTATAGTATAGTAAAATAGGAAAAGGTTATTTAGAGATCATGAAAGTGGAGGGAGCATTAAGAATTAGCAGTTTCTTACTGCCATACCGTTGCAGCAAATGGGCTGTAAGCATCAGTACTCTGCTATCTGTTCCCCACCTTACCAGATGGGAATAACTCAGATAGCCACTACTCAGCTAGAAGACATTAACTTTTTGTCTTGAAAAAAGTTAGATACGGGAGACCAATTAAAAATAGCCATCTATGACAAAGAAAAACTCACAGGAAAAAAAGGAAGTTTTACACTGTGTCTTTTCTGTGCATAAAAAAAGACTTAATTTGCAGAGAATGTTTTGAAATATGAATGAAATGGATGAAGTATCAGTCTAGAAACTTGTGAGTGTGTATTAATTAGTGGCATTCCATAATTGTTCTATTTTAAACTTGAAGGTCTCTCAAGTGCCACGATTTAATATTTTTTTGTGAAGAAGCGAAAAAAAAACACTTCAGAGTTTGTAAGTTGGTTGAGGTAGCAGAATCTTTGCTGCCGGACAGTGACTGAAAAAGGAAAATAAGGGCAAAACATAGTATAGTACAAATAAAAAAGAAAATAGTTCAAAATAGAGAAAATAACGTAAGGAGAGTTTCTAGAGAAGGTTCTGAATGAAATTTTTGAGATATTTATATGTTCATAGGGTTGGCCTGAGCTTTTCTGCAACCAGAGCTGAGCCTTTTACACAGAAATTTTAGGCAGCTGGTTGTACATACTGTCAAATGAAGAAAAAGCTAGGTGATAGCTGACCAAAAAAAGTCAGCTGATAGAGCTTCAGTTTTTTTTCATTCAGTTGCTGCTTGAGATGCAAAGTGTTAGGCTTTTGAAAGAACCGGTGCTTGGCCTATTTAGCACTTGCACGATAAAGCTGCTTATATCAAAGTTGTTTCCCAGAAGATTAACAGATGGTGCATAGATAGTCATCATGTTACTAGCTGAACAGAAGAAACAATATTGTGCCGTGTATTTCAGTAAAAAAGTGATCAGTGATTCAGTGAGTTGATGATTTTAAATCGAGTGACCTATTGAAATTCCAACTCTTGAAGATCTGTATTTTTCTCTAAAGTTCTTTCTGCTTTCAAGATTGCACATCAAACAACAAAATATTTTTTATCCTTTTAGTAAACTGTGTTTAGCAGTCACTGAAGTGCACAAATTTGTTTTTATATTTCTGTGTTTTTATTTCAGATTTATTTTTATACCTCTCAAGAGCCTATGCACAGGGCCTAGAGATAGAAAGATTCAGAAACTAGTTCCAGTATTTTCTGTAAGTCCAAATCTACTTTAAAATTGGATTTGGTCTCTCTATTCCTTTTTCTAAAACACATGTTGTACAGAGAATTACATCCTTGTATGATACGGAGTTCTCATTGACACTTTTCTGAGATGACTCATGTAGTTCTCAAATGACAAAATCTGCAAATTACTCATACCCTTCTTGCTTTTTCAGATCAATAGACACTTTTTCACTTATAGCATAATTACAGGTAACTTTTGTTTATAAGTAGTGTGCCTCAAAATATTCTATTTACGCATTTTTTTCAAGTCTATTGCCGTTATATCTGAATGATTCACTCTTAACTGTACGTTTTCCTTAGGCTATTTTTGACCACATCACGTCCTCCATTAACTGTTTATTCTTTTCAGTGAGATGTAAGCATATGTGCATCCAGATTAAAAATATGCCACAGTTTTCTCTGTATCTCATTTCTTCTTAGGCCTTTCCCACTTCACATCTGACTTTTTATAACGATCCTGCCAGGTTGTCTCACATTCCTCAATTTCCTGTCTGCCTTGCAAAAAAGACTTTTATCTTTCAACTTTACATCTCCAAATGAATACTGTTCCCAAAGCTCAGTGGTTTCAGTCTGCCACTAAATAAGTACCGTTCTTCATTTAAATATGTATTCAGAATGGAAATAAAATAATCCTTTACACCATATGGTCAACATAATGCTTCAACCACTTGCACTAGTAGCATATGTTTTTCTTGAAGCTTATTTATACAAACTGACCACAAAATTATCTATAATTCTGCCCTCTCAGCTAAGACCTGAAAAATTCGTATCTTACCTGTTATAGAGAGGACAGATAAGCTGGATAATTTCCACTTTGAGATAAATGGCAGCAGCAGAGACAGCACCTTTTTTAAATAGGAATAACAGTTTGATTATTTGAGGAATGTCTTGAAGCTTGTCTCAGCTTCACAGAGAATTTTACCTAATTGGTTGTCCCTGATTTGCTTGTGCTGCTTCAGTAGAGGCATGTACTGGATCCACAATTTTATATGAACAAGGCACTCCTCCTCTCTGATTTAATTAAAGAAAAAAAAGTGTAATTTCCTTCTGTATCGTATATAAATGTCTATAAATAATTCTAGTCATTGGAGTAGAGTACTTTAAGTGCAAACATGGCCTTAAAGCTATAATTGGGATGGATTAAATCCATGGTCTTGAACTAGCATTTTGGATGGATGGTCAAAATCATGACAGATCCTAATAGTAAAAATGAGATGAAAGCTTTCAGATCCTCAGGCAGCATAAAACTGCAATCAAGTATCAGCCTGTTTTGGGAACATGACAGTCATACATACAAAATGAGGAAGAAGGGGAAAAAGCCAAAAAAACCCTTGATTCAAACTTCAGTCCCTATCTTAGGCTTTGTACTTTTTGCCCTCACTGCAATTTTTGTGTATTTTTTAAATACAATATTTTGTTAATCGTAGGGTCCAAAGATGCTCTTAATTAGAGATAAGATTTATTATTGGAATTGGGCTACCTTTCTGAATATGTGGATTTATACTTTTACAAAGTTATTTACATTCTAATAAAAATGGAAAAATATATATCCATTGCACCAAAATACTTTTCTGCAGCATAGTACATCACCTAAATCTGACATCATGTTTACCACTTTTGGAAATGGGCAGTTGATTTGTTGTCTTAAGCATTTAAACAGCTACATAAACAGCATTAAAGAACTGATAATAAAAATGCAGCCAGAAAAACAGAATTTACATATACCAAAAGTGTCTTGAGAAGAGTGCTAAAGAAGGCTGTTCCCACCGGCAGAGAGTATATGCTATATGGTTGGTTCACTATGTGACTTCTTTGATCGCTAATGATATGTATGAGAGTTTGGGCTCATTTCTGATGAACCCCCATGGATATAGTTTGGCACTATCCCTAAAGATACTTCAAAAATAGCTCATGAGAGAGAAATACTGTGTACAATGTCATGACTTTACATAGTCCTGTTTCTGCAGTCATTAAGATTTGCATTACTAATCAATTTTAATTTAAATTTATAACCCATCATGTTCATTTGGAATTCTTTGTGCAAGCAGCAACAGCTGTGCTAATGAATTTTGTGTAATATCTTATGAATAAATAATTTCCCTTTCTAGTTTTGCTGAAAAAAGAATTAGCCCTATATCACTGCTGTTTGTGTAAGAGGAAGTCAGATTGAAATGACTGAGTTTTCCAGAGTATTTAACAAAAGCTACTGTGCTGTAAAAATGTGATTTAAATAACATATAGGGCTACTGTGAAGCACATAGAGTTAATACCAAACAAATCTTTTTCCGCTTTAACAATTTAATTTTCTACAAATAATCTCAAGGTGATCTGCAACATGATTAAGAAGAGACATTTTGTCTAGACATGCACTCTATACTTCAATAAGAATCGGAAAATCTTCAGAAAATGTTTCATGGCTTGTTTGGATAGAAGAACCTGTAACCTGAGCCAATTTTAACTGTCTAAAATTGATGTGGAAAACTTCTAAGAACATGCCTGTAGTATTTTTGCATTCAAAATAAATTGAGAAACGTCTGGTTCCATCCCCTTTTTTAGTTGAAATCATTTAATTTCTACAGTGCAGTACATGATCTTGGAAACTTCCTAGAACATGAATGGCTTGAAAATGGAACCCATTCATTGTTATATTTGGTTGTTTTCTTTATTGTATCTATTTTGTGTTGTATTTTATGTGTTTGTGAAAGGGAAGAGTGACAGGAAGTGGATACAATTGCTGTTGATAGGGTATAATGTTGCAGTTATTTTCAGTGCAATAGAAATTGGTTTCCCGTTCCTTTGTCTTGTAATAAATTATCACATTATTTTATCAAAAGCAGATCAGTTCCTGCAGTCATCATTTGAACAGAAGTCTCACTGGGATATTATTCTCTGTATTACATCTGGGGACAGTACGGCTCAAACTTTAAATGACAGTACAGAACTTGAGAACGGTACAGCTCAAAAGTTTTCAGCAAAAGCAGAAGCTGATGAACTGTGCATTATACACTGAGACAGAATTTGAACAGCAGTTAGTCATAAGGAAAACTTTTATTTTTTTTTTTAATAGAAACATTAAATGTTTTCTTAAGCATTTCAAATGCCATTTATATAGTGAAAATTACAATTTAAACATTTGTTGCCATTATGAAGATGAACATTAGTTGGATTATTGGTACATGCTAGTTCTGCCTGAAGATCTCTTGGAAAAAATGGTACATTTGATGTATATGAAAACTGCTAAAATGTGCAACAATGTTTTTCTTCTCCTGGGCAGCAGATTTTGAGTCTTAAAAAAAAAAANAAAAAAAAAAAAAAAAAAAAAAAAAAAAGATAATTAAATTTGGGATTAGAAGAATAGAAGAAAACTGCTATCATTGTGCTACCATTACCCAGCATGGGTGATTCCTGAGTTTCAGGAACTCTGGTGTGTAGCATCAACTGTTGAAAATACAGTAAGTCAATTCTGAAAACAATATGCTTAATTAATTGTGTAGTAGAAATAATGCAGTCCAAAGGGTGGTGTTGGTAGTGGTTTTTACCACAGTCCACAATATTGTTGTTCTTTTACTGAAGATTATTATTATTATTGAAATTATTATTAAATATTCAAAGAATTGAATATTAAGTGAATTAGTTGTGCTAACTTTTCTGTTTGCAAAGTTGTCATTTCCCTGAGTTTTATCAAGGTAACTACATTTTCAAAATTCTGTGGATGAATATATGCAAAGATATGAGGTAGATGGAACAAACACAGGCTGCCAGCATTACATAACTATTTTAATTGATATTTCAAAGGCTGTACATACACTATACTTGTAACAACTTAAACTGTATTCATTTTCAGGAGCATAAACTTACAGAGTGCTTGTCTCATGAGTGAATGACCGTTTTGGAGTCATTCCATAGTCTAATCAGTGCTTCAAAATGGCAGGCCAGGCAGTTTGAGTGCTTTGAGATGTATTTGTAGTGAGAATGGAGTTTCGTAGGAGGTTGACTATTAAACATTCTTGTGTCTTTGAGTTTTGTTTTGCTTTGCTTTTTGCCTTAGTCAATCCAACATGCTTATTCGTGCCTTAATGTTATCTTGATCGATTTATGAACAGCATAGTGGAGAGAAACAGGTACTCTAACTCATTTACTAATAGATTTATTTTGTGCAATTCCTCTTATATATTTGATAGGTTCTGAGAAGTGTGAAGAAAAACTACAGGAAACAAATCGTACTTCTTTCCTTCAACGGTGCTGTTAACTTTGAGAGCAAAAAATGTTAGAAGAAATTGTAGGAAAAGATGGACTGTTCTTAAGCTCTATTCTGAGAAACATTTTAATACTATCAGGTAATTTACTGATACGTACAGCACTGAGTACATAACTATAATACCTGTAATTAGAATTCAGAGGATCAGCTTTTGCCACAAAATACAGTCTAGTCCTTGCTTTTAAGAATGTATTAGAGACTTGTGCTGTACCGGACTTGCTAATAACTTTCATAATGAAAACAGTAGGTGTTGTGCATTTTGGGATATAAAAATATCTGGACCTTTTTACAGGTGGCATGTCATGCTAACTTAGCTGAGAGGGAGATTGCTAATGATCATTTAAGCTATTTTTTTTCTTGGATTGGTTATCTAATCTAACATAATGGAACTTCAGTACCATAGGCTGATTATAGTAATAATGGAAACAAAAATATAGAATCACAGAACTGGACAATGCAGGATCTCATTATATTCAGTGGCTAAGTGATAATAACATGCTTTACAAAAGAGGAGACTTTTAATTTTCTTTTGCTAACGTGAATCTGTACTTGTATTACTTAGACAGAAGTTCTACTGTATATTCCTAGAGAAAGTTTTAGTCCTTCTTGTTAAAAATATTTCCATTCTATCTGAAATAATTAAATAATCTTTGTACTAGGGAAGGAAATGTTGAAATGACACTGTAGTTCCCTGAATATAGCAGTTAGATGAAAATCTTGCTCTCAATCCTACTGTAATATGTAACTAAGTATTTACCATTTGAATGATTATTTTAAGAAGTGCTGAGAGGGGTGGATCAGTTAAAACTGTAGAATGGTCATGGGGTCCTTTCGTTCAGCAGTGGGAGAATTTGTACATTCCAATAAACGTTGTATCCGTTCTATATATGCCTATTCATTGAACTTTTTCTTTCAACTATTTTTCTTACAAGCATCAGTTAACTTTTTCATCAATTAACTTTTTTTTTTTTTTTTTTTTTAATCATTTAATCTAAAGCTATTAGGTATTGGGTAGATTTGACACACAAATTTGAATAGCTATGTTTATTCCAAACTAGCTTTTTGAGAAATTGTTATTTGAGAACCAAATAATGACATATGCTATTAGTACTGTTTGACTACCTTTTAAGGTTGCTGAGTTTCCTCGTTTAGGAAAGAGAGCATAATGGAGTAAGAGGAATTTCTTAAAATACAAGATCATTTAAATAATTACTCATATTTGATGTGTTGAGGAGATAAATTTATAAAGGGTAAGATAATGAGACAATGAGAAACCACAGCACCTGTTTGTTTAAACATCTACCTCTCACTCCCTCTTGATTTTATAAATAGCTTAGATGACTTGATGGGGTCATTCTTAGTGTTTCATGTCCTCACAAGTGAGCCGTAGAGCATTCTGAGAGATGGCTCTGTCTGTAGTTGGGTCTCTGTATTTAAATGGAAAGAAAAGGACAGAAGACATTTGCTGAGCTAGGGATTGCATAGAATCATCTGATAAGGGCTACACATTTCAGTTTACTGAATTGACTGAATTGAAAATTCCATATGTAAGCATCTAATGAAAGGAATGGTGTCTTTTTTTTCAGAAAAATCTTTTAATTCAAACACAATCTTGGTTGTGAGATACTTAGGCTTTCAGCTTTCATTGATCTTGTGGACATCCAGCCCATTTGGTGTTTATCTATCAGAAAATACCCTTTCCACCAAGTTACAGGGAAATACGAGATGGAGTTATTCTGCATTTGATGTCCTAAAGCTGAGCCATAATGCAAGAAGTGCAAGACTAGAGAGAGAATAAACAATACAGACCCTACGTCTGTATCATTCTGGGAAGGTTTTGTCTGTGAATGGAAATGCTTTATTTTAATTTCTTCTTTTGTAGATACATTTGTCCTCTAACTCCTAATTAAAAACTATGGAGTCAGTCCCTGAATGAAAGACTAGCACTAGGAATAAGGACTTCCTAATCCTAAAGAATTCCCTTCTTACCTGTTTTTAATGTCAGACTCATATTAGCTTTGTGGATTTTGTTTCACAGTGATGTATAGCCTCAAGCGGAGGAAGGTTACTCATTCTAGAGTAACCTGGCTCTTAAGACAGGGTTTGGAGAAACTGAGGCTGTGGGGTCAAACACTCCCTCTCACACAAACACACACAAAGGAGAGACAAGACACTGAAATTTCTGCTACTTAAATGAGTTTGGTAGGTTATTGTTCCAGAGAAGTCTAGGTCTGAAGCTTTAATTACTACAAAGAGGTTATTGGAAGTAAGTGTTTTAGGTTTTTTTACATCTCGGAGGGCTACTACATATCAACTTCTCAATGCTGCCAGGATATAGTGATCTAAAAATAAAACTTTCTAAAAGAAGAGTTCCTTACCTGTGAGAGGAACCTGACCTGTTACTGACTGAGGCATTCTGAGTTAAGTAGAACACTGGCCCATAAATTTGCTTTGTCCTCTGTCCAATGTGCTTAATTTGGTTTACATTTTCAAGATTTGAGAGTTCAAGAATACTTACCTTATATATCTTGTGTTCAATAGTGGCAGAAATTTCTAGGGATCTAGTATAATTACACTATTTCCATCTTCAAATATGAAAATAAAATAATGTTCAGTAATTAATTAAAAATATCTTGAAGGCTACAGTACAAACATTACTTAAAGTACTGTGTCCAAAGAAAAAAATCTAAATCTTGAGTTCTGAATGAATTTAGGCCTTTGCAAATCTGCTTCTGTCATTTATGTTCAGGTTAGTGTGTAAATGAGTCTAGCTTAGAATATAATCAGAACTAAGAAAAATGTACTCCTTAACACAGATTTCTATAATAATATTCTTTGCAGTCTCGGAAACCATCAAAATGTTCCTGCTACTGTGGATTGTATTTCCAGTTACATATTTATTCAGAAAGGAACACTAAATCTGTCTTTGCTGCAGAGCTGTCAGAAATACATAATTTAATGAGAAGAAAGAATGAATAGGTGTCTTAAACTGTGTGTTTATCTGCTCACTAACAGCTCATTTTGTATTAAGAGGATATCCACCTTTGTGTAGGAAAAAAATATATGGGCTCTAAATATTAAGATTTATTTTAACTATAAACTAATATGCTAGTTAGTAAAAGCAGAAAATATGACTTAGTTGGAGCATTTAACACACAATGCCACTATACCCCATTAACTATAAGCGTAGTTTCTCCCCCACGACCACCTCCCGCAGCTTGTTTTTCTAATCAAGGACATGCTTTCTCCCCTAAGGCATGTGGGAGTTTAACAATTACTTGCAGCTCTAACACCAGGCAATTTATTCTGCAACTGCAATCTGTTAGGGTTCAATTTTCTCAGCCATAGATGAAATGATCAGAATGAATTCATTCCTTCAGAATGAAACAGAATGAATAAACTAAATGTGATTGAAATGAACTTATGTAGCACTCATATGTAAACCAACAGACTTCTTTTGCACATACACACACAGTCACTTACAAATACAAGTGCTGGGGTTTAAAATAGCTGCTAATACTGTCTACTCTCTTCTGCTGCCTTTTCTGTCTCAGCTCTGGCTTTTAAACAAATAATAATCATTAGGAATATTACTAGGAATGCTAGAATTTTAAAGTAAGTCTTTATTAAAATATGGCTGAAGTCTGGCTTCACATTTTTGTGAAATAATAGTTCAGATCATGTAAAAATAAATTGTTTTATAGCAAAAATAAATTTTAAAAGCCCAGAAATACATCTTCTCATTTATTTAAAACTGAACCATACCTTGGAAGCACTTTCACTAGAACTTTTCTTTTATTTCATGAAGATTTGCAATTGATGCGAGACTTCCTTTCTTTCAGGAAAATCAGTTCTGCTTGGAAGGTGTGATGAACAAGGTACAAGAAAGGTATGGTCAACAATTAGTTTATTTAATAAGTCTACTACACTTCATTTGGAAATGATATGATGTAGAGAAGACATGCAGCATTTCAGTAGCAAATAATGTTAGTTTCCTTCCATTAGTTCCCAGAATCAACAACAAGAACAAAACACACAAAAATAAAATTTGTAAAGAGGAAAAATAAGTACTATTTCTTACTCTTCCTTTTTTTCTCAAAAGTCACCATTTTCTGCTTCAGATTTCTTTGTAACTCACATCTATGGCTGATGTCAAGGAAACTTTATAAAGACAATAAAAAAGGACTGTAGGTGTTTCTTCTTCAGCTTTTAAGATCCTAACATCTGTTTTTATCTGTTCTTCTGTGGTAGTAGAATGCTCATTTCTCATGCATAGACATAGTCCGGTCATATTGGTAACCTGAAGGCCTATCTTAAATCTTTATTTTGGATATTTTCTTTGGCAAATCATTTTTGCTTTTCATATTTGCAGAGTTATTTGTAACTTAAGCTAGCCAACACTTTTTTAATTACTCAGCTTTTGGGGAAATAGTCTTCTGTGTCAACTTCTTTGAAAATACAATTTTGTGAGGGAAAGAGAGAGACTCCATTCTACCTAATAGTCTAATGAATGTAATCTAGTTCTCTAAATGCAGTATCATGATATTACATTCCTTCACTGAAAAGTTCTCATTCAAGATTTTCCACATTCGGATATATTCTTAGCTATTTTTCTTGTCCAAGAGAGGAGGGGAGACACTGAACATTCTTGTATTTTCATGAAGATACCTTAAAAATGTTTTTATTTCATTACAGAACAAAAATAAGTTTCAAGATTTTGAAAGTTCCCGTGAAATTGAATAGCATCTTTGGTTCATCTCTGGTCAGAGCTATGTCTATTAAGATTTTTTGTTAGAACCTATGCTTCACCTCTTCAACACAAAAACTGTTGGGAATAAGAGGATTATCAGAAAAGAAAGAGGGACGGAAATAGTGCAAGAACTAGATTAGTGTTCTGTATAGAGCTGCCTTAGAATTTGTTCATAAAAAGAATCTGATGACAATGAAAGTATAGTTTTAGTACACCTTCCAATTACTAATTAATTAACTAGTTTATTGAGAGGTTTGGATGTTTGTCTGCTGAGTGATGGAATAGAGCACTTTTTACTGCAGGATGACTGATTAAAAGTCAAACTGTTACTGTATTTATAAAGATCCTTCCTAGTTGTTTGACACCATGAAATTTGACATTTCACATGGTAGTAGGAGTTTAACAACTGACTTAGGAACAGAACATAAAATTATATGCTTTATATATTTAATGCAATAACTTGGTATGTATATTTCCTTTCTCCTTGCTTTGAAAAAGACAGACATGACTGCTGTAGTCTAAATTGTAAAGAGTTTGGATCAACTGCAAGTCTGTAAAGGAACTTTGTCTTACTTCACTACAAGTTGTACTTTAATTTCTAGAAGCATGAACGAATTGCAGAGACACATACATTAAATTTGCAGATACTTATAGACTGTCTGTTCTACTATTCAAAATGACCTAACATGCTGGCAGCTGTAACAACTCAGTAGATACTGACAACAAAATCCACAGGTAAAAAGAAAAAATGAAGAAATTAAGATTAAACTGAGTTGAAAGTCAAGTTTCTGAGTTCTTAGCACAAAGATGGGTTACTGATAATAACAATGAATCAAGACAACTAGAAACATGAAGAGAAGGAATTTTTTAATTGCTTATGCACAGGTACTGGTTGCTTATGTGCAAGTCAAGACAACGTAAGAGTTATAGCTGCTCATATGTGAATATGGAATTTAACTCTAGTGTGAATCTAGTGTTGGTGTTCCTGAAACTTGGTGGAAATTTTGCATGACTGGAAAGTTGAAAATAATGGATTTTATTTAATGAAGGAAGAAAAGAAAGAGGGACTAGAAATAATGGTCATGTATGTAAACTAGAAGCGGGGGATGGGAGAATTACTTTTTAAATAGGGTCAAAAATGCAAGGTGTCATCTCTGACAAGATATCATTCCATATGTATTTATATTTCACATGCATTTTCACATTACACAGCAAAACTCTTCTATATATTAATAGTAATACTTGATTTAGGCATGTACAAGTTAGTGAATCCAGATAAACAGTATCCAAGAATTTGAGACAGACAAGTTTTTCTGCAGTTTGTGTGTTAAATGTCTCATGATATGAAAGAAATTCAACAGAAATGGAACAAAATGAAACCAGTATTTTAAAGGTGGGGAGAAATCATAGGCCTAATACTGGTGCTCAGCAACATCTTGATCTGAACAAATCATATTGACCTGATTAAATGAGCCAACAGGTGTTTAAAACAGTTCATTCAAATCAATACAGATTTAAGAAAAAATAGTTGCATCAGCTTTAAACACTTATCAATGAAAAACTTAGTACAAGTTTGACAGATACTTTTGTGAACTTCTCTGAGGCACTGAAGTTTATACTGCAAACTCTTTACAGAAGCAGAACCATATTAAGTCCGTAGGTCAGAGACTGAACAAGATAAGAACAGACCAATACATCTTGAAGTGTGTTTCTAAGTAGGAGTTGCTCTCAGTAGGTGTTCTGCAGAATCACTGATAGCTTTGGTGGCATCCTCTTTTTTTTTTCTTTTTTTTATCAGTTACCTGGAAGGTACATGGAAGTGGCACTGATGAAATTTGAGTGCGAGTCAAAGGTCAGGGATAGATGTAGTCAATAAAGAAGAGAACAGAATACACTTGTCAGTGATCTGATTTACTAAGCAGGTTAGATTAATACGAACAAGCAAGCGTGTCGTTGCAGCCCAATGTTAACTGACTAGTTTAAAAATGAAGAATTTTAAGATACAGACAGCATAGAGGCCTTTATCATAGTGACACTAAAAGCACTCATAAAAGCACTGATAACAAAAGCACTCCATTAAGTGTATTTCATTAGGTTTTACGATAAGAAGATGGCCAGATAGTACTTGTGTTTAGTATTGGTTTAACTTCTGCTGTACTTCTGTGTCCAGTTGTGGCATCTAGAGTTCAAAGAGGGGATTAACAGATGAGTGTTCAGAAGATCCGGGGGGGGGGGAAAAGACTTCAAAAAATACCCTGCATAAAAAGATGACCAAGCTTTTTTTTTTTTTTTTTTTTTTTTTTTTTTTTTTTTTTTTNAAAGGAATTGATTAGAATTAATATCTAAAGAAGAAAACTTTGCTCATAAACAAGATTGACAAAATTCTGTTAAGAGCTACTGACAGGTAGTTTATGGTAGATGAATTTGGCCTCTGTGGAAGCAACAAATATTTTAAGATAAAAATAATAAATCCTGCCACAACTCAAATTCTGAATAATTTCTTGTAGATTCAGATATGATGGTAGGTGTCTGGAACATACCCAGTTTCCAGAGAAACTGATTAATCTGCTGTTACAGAAGTCCATAACTGAGGGAAGCAAATTTGGTAGACTGTATTCATTATCTGTTTATACCATGTAAAGGTATTTGAGGATAGTTTTAAAATGCTTTCTAATGTCTAAAATTAGAAAAACAATGCCTATGTTTGCAGCTGCCAAATATTAGTGAAGACCAATCAGGTATGGGCAGAAGATACAAGAAGAATTATAGAATCAACCTTCCAAGTCTTCAAAAGAAGATTCTTTCCAAGATTGTGGAAATCTTCTGTAATTTTGGGTATATTTTATGTTACCCAGCTATTCATCTGCTTTTCTTATGCATAATTTCTTTCGAATATTGAAAACCTTCCATTTAAAAAGTAAGCAGAAAATCATGGCTCATGCATCTTTAGATTATTGGGATCAGCAAGCATTGGTTTAAAAATTTGATTTAGTCTAAATGTATTTGATCAATCATATCAGAATTTTCAAGGAAATGCATTTTTTTTCAGACTTACATACTTCATGGTTGTCTTTGTTGAAAAGCAGGAAAAGTTCTGAGCAGAAGACATTTCTACTAGGTAGAAAAAGATGACCAAGTTTACACCATAAGAATACATATATTTTGTTTTAAGCAGGGTTTTTGTCACAACTTGGTTGCAATTTTTGGTCTATAATCTGTCTGATATTTTGATTATTTCTTTTTTCCTCTTCTAATCTTTCACTTCTCAGGCAGCCATCACTGTGTGTATAAAATACATTTTCTGTATGGATATAGACCTGAAATACCATTGTCAAACACTTAAATAAATTATAGGATTTTCTTAAAAATCCTTGGATTTATTTGATTGAGCATTTGGTCAAGATGTTTTTTATGAAACAAATTAACGTTTATCTGTGAAGCGAAAGCTTTGTATTGATTGGCATGTTAGCTGAATTAGATTTTCTCAATTTCACTCTGTACTACTTAAATTCTATTTCAAACACAATAATGATTTTTTTTTTGTCCTCTAAGCAAAAAATGTTAAACTTTCAGTGCCAGGTTTACTTTATAAACTTAATCTTAGTCTAAGAAACAGTGAAGAAAAGTGAGTGGTGAATTAATAACTTCCGTAGAGCATTTCGTGTGCCATGGATTTATTTTTAATTTGCAGCTTGGAACTTTTATTTATGTAGAGGGAAATGGCAGAATATGAACAATGCAGAGTTACCGTCAAGCATTAAGCTTAAAAAAATACATTTAGAAATGGTCAGCTGCTAAGTCAAAGAAGTGACAAGACAGAACAGATTAAGAACAGATGCACATATTTAGGACTGTAATTGAAAATAAATATATATATCATTTGGAGTTAATGTTTCCCTATCACATACTCAGTGGCTTACTGCTAATGGCAGAGAGCACTGGAGCATTATGAAATGGAATGGTATCAATAATTAAAAAAAAAAAATGTAATGAAGAATATTCCTCTAATCCAAAGGAAAATTTTCTGTCTTTTCAGTTGAATAGTGTAAGATTCAGAGTACCTGTGTGCTGAGTGGCTGGCTTGGCTGCGGAGATCAGTGCTCCCCTTCATGGCATTCCAGTCCCCTGTGCTGTGAGAAAGGCTGGAAGAATGGGGAATCCGGTCACTTCAATTCTGTGGGCCTGAGATGGAACGTATCAAACGCAGAAAGGCAGACAACGTAGTAGTGCATTTTACCCATTTTGAATCAGGCGTACGTAACAATTTAAATAGTAGGCAGGCATTTTCTAGTGTATAGATCAGTAAACAGTTTTTCAGTTTCTCACAAGTACATTGATGACGGTCAAACACTTCCAGCTTCTAATGCACTTAGATATGGTAAAGTTCAGCTACATAAGAGCTCCTTTGGGCTTTTTGTCTTTCTTTCTTTGAATTTTAAAAACCTAGCTGTTACTAGAATAAACAGTTTTACTGCCAGAAATTGCTGTATTGTATTGCAGCATGATTGATTAGAATACCAGGAGAATGATTTAGCCAGATATGTGAATGCCTTGAAAGAACATAATAAAGGAAAATGTATCTTTTGTATGTTTAGTGGAATCAGGCTGGAGATTTAATTATTGTAATTTCTTAATTTCTTTTGTTATTCGTAAAAGCCTTTTCATAACATTAGTGTTTCATCTCTAATTTTTAGAGAGGTGCATTAGTATCAGTTTTCTTACAAGATAAAAAAATTGGAATGATTTGTTGTTCCTATCTAATACTCTGCAACAAAAACTCAGTGAAAAGCTGTGAAAGCTAAAGAAATTCTGTCTGTACCTCATCAATACAAATGTCTTATATTCATTCTTTTAATAAAATCACTATCCTAGATCTTAGTCATAGATTTCTTCAAGTGGCAAAAATGGCCAGAATATATCTCTCCCCCAGCAAAGTGCATATATACACATATATATTTGTATGTGAATATATATAAGCTTAAATTAAATGTGTCTTGCTTAATCAAATCCAATGACAAATCATTATTCATCTATTGGTATTGTTGTCATCACTTGCCTTTTTTAAATTGTGTATATAGCTTCTATCTTTTGATATTCTAAAGAAACAGAGATAGCAATTAATAATATAAGGTTCCTGTCACTCTTGCAAGAGATAGAACATACCTAATGTTCCCAGTAGGGATCTTGGGCAGACAAAGCAATGATTTATGTAGTCAGTTCTGGTTACTTACGTACTATGTTTTCTTTATATTGTCTCTTTTTTAACGAAAAAGATAAAAGATAAAAATATGGTTTTTTTTGTTTTTTTTTTTTTTGTTTTTTTTCTCTGCAGAGCAAGAGCCAAGCTACTATTCAAAGTACCCTGAAATTTTGTGGAAATAAACTCTTGATGTAAATTGCTTGAAATTTTTCAGCTGCTCATCATTTTGTACTTACCAAATCATGCTCGTCTTTTGTACTTTTCATTTAAGTCTGATTTCTAATCTAAAATAAAAATGCTCAGTATTTAGAAATTAAAAAAAAAAATAGAATCTCTGACAAATGTCGGAGGGAAGAAGGTAAAAATTATTTCCGCATTTAGAGTAAGATTCTTACCTGTCTGTGGTAGGCATTTTAGCATGCCCACTATCTGGGCACAGATGCAGCCCAGAAAGCTTTTCGGTTTTGGAGTCCATGGAATGCTATTATTATGGAAAAGGGATTTAAATGATGTATAAAAATGTCATAAAAATACAATTATGGAGTTGTTTTCATTACAAGTACACCAGACTGTTATATTGGAATGCTACCTGTGTAGTGAGTATATCCAGTAATCAGCTCTTGGTGTTTTAGAGAAGTTGCGGCAGTGACTCTCTCCTTCGGGCTGTCCAGGCAGGCTCTCTAGCTTCAGAGATTATGTTTTCCTGGAAATGAATTCTTAAAGTCCATCGCCCTAGGGAACTGAGAGCCTCCGCTAAATGATTATAGTACAAGATGGCAACTCAGATGGTCAAAATAAGAAATCCTATCAACATTTGCTGCTTTTGTTTCATTCATTATTCTCGAATAGTATCAAAAATATCTGAGAAATCCAAGATTCTCTTTATTCTGTGAGTCTCTCTTTTTCTTCCTCTGCAACCAGTTCCTTTTTTCCCCTAATCCTGTATTTAAATAGGGTCCTTCTAATAGGCAGACAACCTTAATGCTTATACGTTGTACTTTTTAATATGTGGCTTCTCCTTCACAACACAAACTCTTTGGCTTGTTCTTTTTTAAAAAAATGTCTAGTGAAATACTGTTAAGGAATCTTGAGTCCATATATAGTTCAAAACTTTTAAAACTGTTTGGTCTGCTGGACTATATTAATATTATTTCATCTGAACAGAAGTCTGTCAGCGTCAAGTGCACACCCATTATTAGTCTGATGCTTATTTCAAGTAGTTTTCTTGCTATTTCTGTATATTTCAGCTCAGTGTGGAAAATAAAAAGGATAACAGAAAAGACATCAAACTAGAACTTTAAAATGAATTTGTAGTCTGGCAGAGAACGCAAGTGTTCCTAATAAAAAATGTAACTTGTAAATTGTACATAGACTGGTTTTTCCAAAACATCATACATACTAATTAAACATTATTTTTTAAATTATTCATTATGCACTACAAATGTGTGAAGGTTTTATTCCAAAACATTTTAGTAATTAGAATATGCTTGAAAATAAATTAGATGAGTACCTTGAAGCTGCTTTTGAAATTGATGTTTTAAACAATGGCCTAGTGGATAGCATTATACTTAATACAAATGACAGAACTATATTGTTACATTAATGCTAATATTTTTTAGATGATGTCTATCTTTGAGACATAGGAGAAGGGAAGACATTTTTTATTTCCATCAAGTCAAAATACAGTATTTCTAATATCATATGAGGGGAAAAATTCTCCTTTAATTTTACAGTTGACCAATAATTAAATAGCAGTAATCTGTGAAATACCTGTATCAGTGCATAGTGTGCTCATATTTTGGCATAATTTCAAATATTGGTAATGTTTCTTATGACTTCCACTGAAAGATTCCTTAATTCCCAACAACAAAGTGATACTGTTCATGTTGTTTAAAGGATAATTTCTTTAATTTTTCAGGAAAAGTATGAGAAGTGAGTGAGGAATCTTGCCAGGTGAAACATTGAAAACTGTTTCATAACAAACAAATACTTTGTGTTTATTTTCATATTCCTATGCCACATAGAATGTGAATGCAGTTTATATATATTTATTCCATCATAAAAAAAGAAAAAGACAATAGGTGAGAATTCTTGGCACTCCACTTTAGAGATTCAGGTCTTTGTTATTAAATGTATGTGGAACATATTACTCTAATCTTTAGGCAAAATGTCAGCTATAAAAAGAGATTAAGGGAATGCCTCAATATGATAAGGGGAACTGACCTAAGGAGAAGATTAAACAAAAGTGCAAGTAAATAGATTAATTCTGAAGGAAATTAAGAGTCCAGAGACTGAATGAGACATTGCCAGTATGTATAGTATAGAAAGACAGAAAAAAAAAATAGATATGTGGAATTGATTCTGTCCAAAGTCTTTACTTATGGAAAGTGAGGAAGATTATTCTGCTATGGACAGACTTGAGAGAAACAATAAAAGGTTGCTTTTATCTTCTTTTTTCCTGAAAATGATATCCTTTAAAATTATCTTTCAATGTTGGTTTGATACCCAAATATGATCAATGATAAAAGGCTCTACCTGGGAAGATTACTCCTCTAAATGAAAATAAACATTTAAAGAACAGAATCCTATCTGGCAGCTCCTCAGTGAATAAGTATTTGTTGCTTGGTGGTACCTGTGCATAGCAGGTCAGTTGAACAAATGATAGTCTCTCTAAACTGGCTGTAGAGTGATTAGAAAAGTGTTCATAGAACACCTATTTTGTTTCGTTTTTAGTGTAGTTGTAACAATTAAGCTCTTCTGCAGAAATAAGGAACAAAAGTTACCAAGCAAACTTTTACTCTACTTTCCTCTTGAGATTACAAAACACAACAGTGGTATGATATCAACTGTTTTTTTTTTTTTTTTTTTTCCTAAGCCCCAGAGCAGCTTATCTTTAGCTGAAAAGATATTCATAGAGAGTAAACTAGTATTTAATGAAGAGTAGGGAAGGATGAATCTTTGAAAATTGGACCAAATTATTTCTTCAGTAGCCTTGTAATTTTAATGGTAAAGTCCAGTGTTCCTAATATATATGCACTGAATTATATAAAATTCAAGTCTTTAGTAGTACTGTGTTCTGTTCATTACGAATAGCTACAAAATTATTTTGGAAAGGTTGACAGGTATTATGACTGCTTTTAACAGTTCAGCATTATGTACATTATTTACGAAAATCCTGATAGATTACCAATTTGCTTAAAACTGAAACTAGTATATATACCCCTAAACTGCTACATAGTTTTGGTTGCATTTAGTGTAAAGGATATCAAGAGATTTTTCATTTTTCCTATATTTGAAAGTTTTGCTGTCTTCTCCAGCAACAAATGAGATCTCTGCTTACAAAGACAGAGCATGTTTTCTAATCCATTCTCTTTAAAAATACATAGTGTCAAATAATAAGACAGTGGATTATGATAAAGATGGAGTATTTTGGAAAATTAATACTGAGATTACATTTGAACATTTTTTTATTCTCAGTGGCTTGATAGAATCCATAGCCAGAAAGTATCATGCTAATCATGTAATTTATCTCCTTTATAATTACTTAAAGACCCAACTATTGTTTTAAGTTTAATATTGCTATTGAACTAGACTTTTTGTCAAACCTTATTTTTAAAAACTCCAGTTATGGAGAATTTAGCTCGAGTTAGGTAATAGCTGTAATGATTGAGGATGCATTACAGGCATGTATCTTTTGTGGGGAGTGGTAAAAGCTCAAGGACAAAGTTGAAACATTAGACATGTTCTTTCTTAGGGTAACTCCAGGAGTTGTAGTAAGCCAATAAACAGTGCTGAAAATTATATTTCAGATAGCATAACTAGTTTTATCACTACTATCTTAAAAATTCATGTTAATTAAATTGATACCTTACCCAATTCTCAAATGAGTGCACATGGGAAGCATTAACTGTTCGATGTCTCTGTTCCATCTAAGCTAGCCCTTTCTTTTTTTCTGCATAACTAAGGTGGTGCATGAAAAGCAGTAACATACAGGTTTCCTGTTTTAAGAATAGATTGTGCCCAGTGAAAACCTAATCTTTGACAATTAGACTACAAAGGAATCATTTACCACCAGTAAAAGTATTATGAGCCATGCAGATATACTAGATGAGCCACAGAGTGTCACCCCAGGAATCCACTTTCTTCTTCACCTCCTTTACAACTCTGTAACGACCAATTCTGTGTCTGACTGGATGCTAGCCACGTCAGCAGCTGTCTGTCCTTATTAATTGAGTAATATGTCCACTCTAAGCCAAAAAGAAAAGCACATGTCTGTTCTAATGCAGATCAGTTTGCTTCAGAATTTAAACTATGAAAAGCAGATCTAAAGGTCCAGTCCATCTTCCAGTCAATACCTTTGGAAATATAATAGACATCAAGTCTGAGAGGCAGAGGATTGTGGAAAACAAGAAATTTTATTTGCAGTATCTGCACAGAGCTGAAGCAGACTTGGTCTTACACATCATGTGAACCTTGCACATCATGACTGCGTTACTCTAAACACAAAGGTTAAGGGAAAAGTTTTAGATAAGCATTTCTGTTGGGCAGGTAATTTCAGGACAAGTGTTACAAAGCAGCTTTTATATAATTCAGCTTCAGAAATTTCTGTTAGGTTTAAATCACTTGGGATTTGTTTTTCAATGATTTTTACCATCCATGCAAAATCTTATAAAAGCAAATAAATTTTGTCATATTTCCTTTTATAAAAATGACCATTTCTTGTAAAACACAAACATCAGAGGGTATGATATATATATATGTGTGTGTGTGTGTGTGTGTGTGTGTGTATTATTTACTGTTCTAGGCTTTATTTCTATTACCAGTGTGTCAGTTTAATATTTCATTGCATTAAATAGAGAACTGCTTGCCTAAAATACAACTCTTTTGACACTTTATTCTCAATAGGTACTCTAACGCTGAGTTTTAGTTTCCTGTCCCTATAAGACTGAAGAATATGCTAAACTGCTAAACTGAAATAGTACTCTGCTGGAAAATGTACCTAATCTACTCCTAGGAAGACATCAAAAGCTTATGCAGTTAATAATTTTGTGTAAGGTTGAAACTTTTCAAAGTCCCCTAAAGAACCTGTGCTTCTTGTAAGTCCCTTGGCAGTACACTAGCAATCGACATGAAATAATTTTGAGAATTTCCTTCTGTACACTAGAGGCCTATAGTGCTGTTAAATCAGTCTTTTTACTTTAAGTGTCATTAAAGTCTGATGGTTTTGCTGGCATTTAAGTTTTGCTTGGAATGAAGTCTTACAGGGACTTTGCCTAAGTGTAAAAGGAAATCTAAGAGCAGTGTCTGGTACTACTAACAATTCATCCTTTTTGCAAGGTTGTTGATATTAAAGGCCGGGACTGTAATTCCGTGGAATATATCAGACTTGAATGTCAGTGGTTCCATTTTGATCGTCTAGTAGTTTGGAGTTCTGTCTTAATGGTTGTTGTCAAATTGTTTGTACCAGAGCTGACAAAATAAGATTTTTATCATTTGAAAAATAATTCGAAATGTTATCAGAGTTGATTCATGAAAGCGCTACAAATGCTTACATTACTTTCAGTTCCAGTGTATCTGTTGTTATAGAGATGCATAAAAAGTATGGTTTCATTACAGAGTAATTTTCTGTCACTTAATTTCTAAACAGAAAATGTGTATATTTGGTGTTTACTGCAATGTAAGTGCTTGATCTTAGGAAATGCTTACCTTTATTGTTGCTGAGAATGTATCTTAAAAATCTGATTTCTAGGGTCTAAATGCGCATGTATTTAAAGAATTCTGAAATACAGAGAACTGGAAGCATATTTGAAAGTTTCAGGCTGAAGAGTGTAGTTTAATTAAAATTGTGTCCTCAGCTATAGTTCTTATCAGAGCTTGCCTTTTTCAATTTTCTGGTCTGATGATTGAAGAGCAGATGGGTGAGTCTTGAGGCACTGACTTCAAAATATTTTAGATTTTTAATGTATTTTAACTGCTTGTGTGTTTTCTTTTAATGTCTTGGAGATCCATCTCTGTAATTCCTGATGACTCTCTGAAGCAGCCTAGGGTTTTACTCTGTAAGTTGCTGAATGTTTTACTGGTAAGAACCAGTAAGTGTTCAACTTCCTGCGCAAACTTTTCAGTAATGTGAAAGAGAATACAAAAGAATGAAAAAAAGTACAAAGAATTACAAAATTTGGTTGATTTTTGATTTAGTTGATTTATTTTAACAGTGATTATGAGGCAATGCCAATTTAAAAAATAGATACAATTTTAGTATCCTTTATATTTCATGATTTACAACCAAGGCAGATTTACTGAGGAGGAGAAGAAAACCAAATTTTCTGTTGCCTTTCCATTAAACACTTCTTGATATGGGCATTCCATATTGTCTGTGTTACATGGTACTGTAGGAACTATGATAAAGACACCATAAAGGTTTGTTCTGCTTGTTAGGAAATAGTCCAATCTGCTTTACTCAGAAATATCCCTGTTGTGGCTGGATTAAATCAGTGAAGGCAATGCGGTTCAAAGATCTGCCTGAACTATTGCCAAACTATTGCCTGAACATACTCTTCTTGTGAGTCCTCTGTTTTTTAAATGCATAGATTTGGTTCAAATCCTTGAGGGAACTGATAGATCCTGTGCATTCACCTTCCCCCTTGGTTTCATCAGTAGCAGCACAGAGTGCTCGAGCCATTCCCTCTATAGAGCAGGCTGCAAAGACAGATGAGGAAAATGTCTTTACTGCAGTGGCCTTTTCAGCATTCACAAGCTGACTTCTCTCTTCCTATAAGCACAGCAGCAGCCTGAACCATGTCTTCATCATATCACATCCGTGATGGCAGGTCATCATTTGGGTATGGTCATTGGTACTTAGTTGTCCTGCCCAGCCTCTTCTCAAAACAGTTCACCTGGGATATGGTCAGCAGAATAGTGAATTGAATCCAAAACCCCCTCTAATATGACTACAAAGTGTAGCTTTGTATTGCAGTGTCTTGTAAAGGGAATGAACATGGACAAAAATGGTATCAAGTTTTCAAAAGCTATGAAGAGTGCCATCTGTGTCTCTCAGATGTATCTGAGTAGTACGAGATAGTATAGATCAGTACAAGTAGCTAGTACAAAATTCTTTTCACATCTGAGGACATACTCAGACTTATTCATACTAAGTAGAGTTCCCAAATGGGGACTTTCTGGCTAGTATAATGGCTGGTGACTGGCATTGGTGATTAGACCTATATAGAAATAGACTGCTCTGTGTCTTAACAGGTAATAACTGTCTTTTCAGGAAGCAGAGGAAGCAGGAGATTACCAGACAGGAGAAGGACCAGCAGGAGCTGTGGGATATTTGCTCTTTTCCCTTTTCTGACCATCGTCTTCCCAGTGTACTTGAAGTGGTGGTGCCAGGCTGCCACCTTCCTTATTTGAACAGGGCGAGAATGCTTATCAGCTCAGGAACTGCAGATTTTGTCTTAGATGAGCAATGTCATGGCTGAAGTAAGCAAGTCTTTGCTACATTAAAGTCTTTGCTTTTTTTCCTCTTAAAAATTCTTTTAATTTTTTGAACCTTTTTTCTTTTTAAAATATTTTTAATTAAGAGTATGGATAGCCTGTAAGTCATCCTTGTTTGATACAATGATAAAGAATAAACTGGAAAGCAAAGTAGCATGTTTTTGCATGCCTTTTGGGAAACTGCAGGGTTTGTTGCACATTTTCACCTCCACATCCTGCCGCACCACAGGATGATTAGAGAATTATTTGTGAGGACAAATCAGCACACTGCTGAGCCTGAAACTTCCTAACATAAGGTTCAAAATGTTGCAGTTGTGAGAAGAGCATTATGAGCTTTTTTGTGTTATTAGTGGAATAGCTTTAGGAAGATGGTGCCTGGGTGGAGGGAAGAAGACGGGAAACAGAGATTAGATTCTGGCTGCACTGTGTGCAGGGAGATGGATGTAAAGCCTGTTTGAATGCTGATAGTGTTGTAGGCAAAGCACATTTGAAATGGGGGAGCCCAATCTTGCCATGACCACAACCACTCCATCTGGAATGACTTGTCTGTGTCCTCTTACAGCTTGTGTACAAGGTATTTATTATGCATAATGTGTTCAGGATGCTTGTGTCTACCATGTCTCTTGATGCTTATCCTTCATGGTCAGCCAGCTGACCAGTTCACTGCAATCTTTTCATAGTACCAGACCTATTGAAAGTGTTTGCGTGGCTTGCGAATTTCTCAAAATGGCCATGTTTATCTGTTCCAACTGTGAAGAGAAGCATCTACCATCAGGCTGTAGTGGGTACTCAGATCCTTTGCAGTCTGACCTCTACAGGTGAGGGAGGAGACATTTCTTCCTGTCTTTTGCAAAAAGCTGTAGTTTCATATGTACATCGATTAACCCCGTATGGTGTGCATGAGTCTTCCTTGAAAATCTGCTTGGCTTAGGGGTTTAGTGATTTACCCTTGCAGCTGATGCAGTTTTAAGACCTGTGTGAAAAACAATATTTTGGGATGTATATCCCATTACCAGTTCCCATGCAGGTGGGATGCCTATGCTGGACATCGGCCTGTGCCCCATCCACCTGTTGACAATGCAAATTGCCTGCAAATGGATGGTTTCAGATCTCAGTCATAACCAAATGTACTATGGACCTGCTACTTGCAGAATGGTTCCCCACTGAGTTACAAGAGTTGGGAAAAATAAGGTTCTCGCAGGCATTACTGTGTGTACTTCTGGAAGGAAACAAGCTGTCACTGGGTGGTAGACTCACCACAGGCAAAAATGTTATTTAGTGAAGTATCCTGAAGTCAGCCATTCGCTGACTCCTCCTTTTTGGAGCCAAACAAGAAGGTCTTCTCTCTACCTTCCTTCACTTTAGATAGGCACCTTAAACTGCCTGATTACTCACTGGAATTACAGAGTCATCCATAGGTGAGGCTAACTCTCAGAATCTACCTGTCCTGTTTAAGTATTGTATTCTCCTAGATTGCTCATTTATATGTATCTCATATGATCTGCAATTGACCTCTTGTACCTTTGGAAGATCTAAGACTTTTTAGAGAAAAACTGGGACATAATAAACTGTGAGAACTATTGCAGTTTTTACGATGGTTTTTCTAAAAGTGTTACAGGTCAGTTCATTTAAGTTTAGAGTCATGATCTGACTCAGGTTATTCAGAGTATGTTCATTGCTGACTTAAACTAACACACCAGGGAGATGGAGCATCTCAAAAGTCAACATATAAAAGAAACACCTCTGAAGGAGGTACCAAGTACAGATGTGAAGCTAGCCTAAGGGTAACTCTTTGGGTTTAGGTCTATGAAGCATCAAAGCTTTGACATAATAAACGTAGGAATAAGAAGTTGTTAATAAACATTGTTAGGAAAAACTTGCATGTAGGTATTGAGAATTTGGAGAAAACTTTTTTTTCTTATTTTCCTAATTCTTATCTTTTTGAATAAAACTCAGTTCATATGTGTACTTTTCCTATATTATACGTATGTATATGTATTCCTATGTATGTATATACATACATACGTATATATATTTATATATATATGTATGTATAATTACACTACCTTGCTCAAACCTTTAGTCCTGTCTATTTTTGTCATTTAAAAAAAACAGCACACATTAGAATGACCTGGCTGAAATACTTCTTTCTTTTCTTTTTCCTTTCTTCTGGAGTGAAATATTTGAAAATACAATTTCCAACAACATGAAAATCTGACCAATGCAAATTGTATGGGTTATCGTTTTGCAAGACCCACTGAAAATTAAGATAATCTGTGAGGTTAATAGGTAAAAAGTTATGCTTCTCTAGTACATAGACTTGCACTTTTAAAAACGGGAAGACTTTTGACATTATTCAGAGCATGAAATTCAAAGCTCTTGCTTTCTGTATTTATTTAGACTTCTAAAAATAGAAAATTCTGCATATTGTGTCATTTAAGACATGATCCAATGAGCAAGTTTGTGTGATTAAAATTTAATTAGAATTTTGAAATAATTATGACAACCTGTTTAGGAGTCAAGATGCAAACCCTCTGTCCTTTAACAACTTGATATCCTTACTGATCACTTCTTTACTTCCGGAAATGTCATGAACCCAGTTCTGATCTACATCATTGTTTGCTTGTGATGTCCCTCTTTCAGGAATTCTTTGTCTCACAGCCTGTGTAATTTGTGTAAGGTCTGCTGAGTGACATGGAATTTTTAATCTTTCGTTTTGTTTTTGTTTTGCTAAATAGCTTGTGGCCTTTATATGATGTTACAGAAATAACTACTTAAGGTTTTATTTATATGTTTGGTTACACTATGGTGTAGATTTCTAAGGTAATGGAAATGGCAACATTCTATTTCAGGGACCCAGTCTCATTATATGCTAATGTTTATGCATAAAGCATCCTGTTTACTTGTTCCTGGATGACAAGCAGCATGCCAAGTATGCATGACTGAATTTCTTCTAGGATATTTAAAATTCCTCATATGAAGATCCTTATATGAATAACTCTCTTCAAATAACTCAATGAGGGGGGAAAACCTTGTATATTTATAGTTCTGATGGCGTAAGTATTATTTTATTAACTTTTGTATCCTTTTCTTTACATGGGTACTTAGCAATTTCTAGCTGAAGCTGATCACTTAGGAAGTGTTTTTTTTTCTGTTCTTTAAATAGCTAAGTCTTTCTCTTCTAGTAATAGTAGAACAAGACTTAAGTCCTAGAGGAAAGTCCAGGAGGAAAGTTATTGTGGATATTCTTCTGAAGTTTTGAAGAGTGCGTTAGAAATTTGTGGGGTTCACTGCTTCGATATGCGCTACATTAGATATCTCATCATGAGACAGCTGTAACACCATGAATAACTGTGGATATATATTAAAAATATTCTGTATGACTATCTGAATATATAGTTTTAACAGCAGCTTCCTATAAGCATGCTAAATTCGGTTATTCAGTGATGGTATAGTGTAACAAGAACATGATTTGGCTGACTGAAAAAAATATTTGAGAGCTTTTTTTGTTTATACTAACTTGGTTGTACATTCCAGTCTTCTACACTGTGGGGTCTGTTGCTAGAGTACTGTAAATCCATATACCTAAAAATGCTTTATGTTTGTACTAAAATCAGGAGAGATCTTAAATCAAGCACATTAACAAAAATATGTTATAATATCAGGTCACAGATTTCCATGAAAATATGTAGGTAATTGGACTATTTAAGGAAAAATCTTATGAGTAAGGACTAAGTGAGTATTGAGCAAGCACCTCAATGTTTAATCCGCTTAAGTTAGCATAATTTTAACTATAAGACAAATAAAATGTATTTTCATGTAGAGCACTGAGCTTTGCTGGCTGGGCTTAGGCATATTTATCTACTCGTCTCAAATATACTGGAATCAAAGTGAAAACCTGAAATTCAGAACACCCAGGAGTTAGACTATCTAAATCTTATGCTGTTAATTTTATCTCTATTCTGTTCTTAATCCAAATGAACTGCAACAGATTTATTTAATGTTTAGTGTATCAAATACAAATAATTTAAGAAAGAAAGCTTGAACTATGTTACCAAAGTGCGAGGATGCCTTTCTTCGGCAAATGCTTGGTAAGGAAAGGATTTTTTTGTTTTTTTTTATTTCCATTTCACTGAAGAAATGTAAGTATACCTTTGATCCTTTGCCCCAATTCTAAAACTGTTTCTTAGCCCTCTGTAATTTAGGAAATATCATCCCAAATTTTACCTAGGGCCCTAGAACACTCTGACCTTAATCTTCCCTTACATTGAATCTGAAACAGCTTCACTATCTTCTTTCAATTGCATTAGTTCTGCCTACAGCAAAACTGCACCAACTCTCTTGAAGTGTATCTCTTCTTTCTTTTAAAACTTCCTAACTTCTCTGGTTACTTTTTGTTAGAATGTGGCACTTTATTTATGAATTTTCTTAGACCAGTGTTATATGAAATTATTTAGGATGCTAAGTAATATAAATTATCTAACAGATGAAATTACTTCCCCATCTGAGATCTTGCATGGATTAAACTTATTCTACTAAGTGCAGCCATTAAATAGAGTGAATCAAGAACAAGACCTTTAAAATTGCATTATTGTTCTCTTCTCTTACTTAAGATAGATTTCTAAAGTTAATGATTTATTTATTTTCCTATGTGAAGTTTCTTGTCTTGTTTTAAGGTTAATTGCAATAGACTTGAAAGACTTTAAGACACTGATTATTGGAATCTCTAGAGTCCAAGTCATTAGAGAACTTTTTTTTTTTTTTGCAGTTCTTCATGTTATTGTAACTCAGATTACTAGTGAATGAATACTGCTGGGAATAGTTGGAAATAATAAAATCAGCTAAATCTTGCTCAACGTGCAAACAGTCTGAAATTAAATTTATCCTTCAATGAAATTGCTTTCGAAGCTTCTCGCTGCAGGTGTTGCTTTGTATGCCCTGTGATCTTGAGTCTTTATTTGACGGTAAGCTAGGCAATCCTGACCTATTTTAAAATACCTGGAACAAGGTTATTTCTTATATCTACCTGATGTTTCAAATTGTGGATAAAATCTACCAAAGTGAGGAGATACAAAAATACAGCATTGAGCTCAACAAGACCTAATATGCAAGCTACTTGACTACTGAGTGCAGTGGGAGCTACGAGTCATTACCACTCACAGGCACAAAGACGAGTTTATTAGGGCAAAAGAAATAAACTTTGAGCTTTGAAAATGTTATTTGTCTTTGTAAAAGAAGGAGAATTGTCAGTGAAAGCTTACTGACACATCTACAAGGAGATACCAGAAAGAAGTAAAAAATGCATACAAAATTACAGATTTTGTTTTGTTTTTGTTTAGTGTGAAAATAGGCCAGTGAGGACATGCTTGCAAAACAGGTCAAGCTAGTCAATACATATATTAGAAAAGTAATATGCTGGAAGAAACTTATTTATCATCAAATTCAGTTATTCATTGTTGCAGATAATGATTTTTTTTTTATCTTACTTATATTGAGCTCTATCTCATTATCTCTTTAATTTAGTTAGCCTGTTAATCCTGAAGTCCTCTGTTTTCAGTCAAAGGTTCCAATATGTTCTTTTAAGGTTAAATTTAAAAGTTTCAAAGGGCTTGTTTTATACAAATGGAAAAAAAATATATTTTTTATGCATGTGATTTTTATTTCCTGCTTTATTTTCATCTTTTCTTGATATGAGCACGTTAGATAAGGAAGTTGAATTCAGTCGTCCCATGGGGCAAGGCTGCTGCAGCTGCATGTCTCCAGGTCCAACCAGTAGCAAGATTGAACATATATTCCCAGCAGGCACCCACACAAGCACATTTACACGCATATATGTATATAAAATATATATATATTTATACACACATACATACACATATGGCTGGCCACATAGGTAAACACAGATGAGCACTGAGCACTCAGACACAGCACCAACAGCTTTGTCCTGTTTCCCTTTCTAGCTGATGGGAAGGTCTGTTACTGGGACATATGTATATGCGTGTGTGTGAGTCTGTGTGTGTATATGTGCACACACATATGCATACATATATAGATACATGTATGCACACACACACATATCTATGTATATGTTTGTACAATGTGGTTACCTCCAGCAGCTGGGCTGAGATACTCAGTCCAGTAGTTGGCCCTGGATTTCTGGCCTCTTCAGTTGCTGGCTTCTGGACATACGAGTGCCTGTGACCTGCAGCACCACTCCAGTGGCTGGTACAATCTTTCCCCACTCCCACGCCTTATACCCACATTTTGGAGCCCTCCCACAGCTGGCCTTAGACATACTATTCATCTAATAACTGGTCCTGGATCCACACTCTTCCAGGTGCCTCACTGCTAGAAACACACACACATGCACATGCACTGGGCATATGTTAACAAATGGGTCTCAGTTGACCCCCAGACCCCATAGTCTCTTCAGCATTTGGCTAGGACTTCCTGTTCCCTCCTGTAGCCAACTTTGCTGTGATCTTGCCCTGAGAGATCCATGCATAACCCTGACTCCCAAGTTACTTCACTTGCAGGTGCAACTGCCTTAATGTCTCTAGTGATCAAAATCTTCCACACTCACTTCAGCTGTGGCACCACAAACATGTGGGCCCTTTTGCCTATGGCTCCAGCCAGCTGCTGGCACTCAGACCTCCACATGCACACAGGAGAAGGAGTACCTCACCCAGGAAAATACTTGAAAAGGATTTTAAAAACAGCATAGGACAGACTGCTCTGGTTAGGAGCAGGGTATGGCCAGACAAGCCTACTCACTAACCTCATTTACACATGTCCAGCCCCTTTCTTCCACTATACCCCTTTCTTTTCCTTGTTTGTTTTACCCTAAATCACTTAGATGATTTCCTTTCTCCACCTTTGGTGCTTCTTCTAAGCATCCCACATCCATAAATTTTTTGCAGTCCCAAAATGCTCTTCCCCAGGCAGCATCCTGCAGTGTATTCTGCACCCCCAGGCAGTGACCCCTCCTGCCCTGGCCAAAAGGTGCACTTAGGAATTGCTCCCATTGCCTTGCTGTGCTGGGTATCCTACCTTGTCTGCAGGGGCAGACCAGACAGCCCTGGGAGGAAGCGAGTGGGGCGTCCCTTCTGTGAGCTGGTCTTTTGGGTTCCCCTCCATCATTGTGCCTCACACTCTGTGCTTGTGGAAGAGAGCCCTCGATGGCCTGAGCACTCTCTTGTGAAGGGTCTGGGAGCAGCTGGGGCAGGGTATTATTTGAATTCCTCCATGTGCTATTGTCTCTTTGTGCTCTGTTGTGCTTCTGGAGATGAATATTTTGCTATCTAAGTTCACAGACTATAGTTTCAATATAATCTCATAATCTAATATAACTAGTCCAAGAGTGCAAAATCTAGAGAAATGTTTCACTTTTGCTGCCTGGCAGTCAGTTTGGTGTAAGATACGTTAGCACTGCTGATGTGACATGGACAACCAATTAACAACAGATGACCTTTTTCTTTCTTTCTACAGCTGTCATTCAGCAGTGCATCTGTAATGAGTGTCTTGAGTACCTGAGAGCCTCTGCTAAAAAAAGTATCATCAATTCAGATGAACATGTTGATAGCTGAAGTAGGGCTTTTGATAAATTAATACCTTTTTTATCAACCTTGCTCTCTGGGACCCATTAAGGAAGGTTTTACATTGTATATCATTTAGAGAGCTTGTGATGTAGAAATACTTTGGAATAAAGACAACACTGAACTCTTAGCTGAATTATAGGACTATGCCTTTGCATGTAAAGGTAATATAATATAAAGAGGACACAAGCAAATAAATAATGTAGCTCTATGTAGTGCTCAGAATGAATTAAGTGTTCATGAAGTGTAGTGAACTGACAAAGGAATTGAATCACCTCAGTCTGCAAGAAGTTCAGTATGGAATGAGATAAGACGTCACTGCTTCTCTAAACCACTTTATCTTGACCACAAAAGGGAAAAAAGGGAATGTATTCTAGAGATGTACAGGTGGTTTAGGCATGCAAAAGTTTCATAATTACAGCACCTTTCTTCTGAGCATTTCAGAGAGCTTGAAGTAATCCTCATAGTGTTGTGAAACGCATAAACAGTTTCATATATTTAAGTTAAGCTACATGAGAACCAGACAGATTGATGTTTTGGTGTATGAATATCTATCTGCAAGATTCATTGAGCTATGATGTGATAAGAAGAGCTGTAAATAACTTGTAAAGGATTCACAGAGAAGGATTTTTGCCCCTAATTCTATTTGTGAGCAGGCTACAAATAACCTCTCAGATACAGAGAAGAGAAATTCATTTAGAATGAGACTGATGCTCAAAATACAAAGGCAACTGGATAGGCAAAACCAAAAAACTTTCACAATGGAGAAGTCATGGGTAAATTAGAAATAGAAAATTAAATATTGTGTGTAAATACTGTGAGGAGTTCTCAGAAATAAGTATCTTTTCTCATGAAAAGATATCTCCAGGATGAACATAGAATAGAAGATAAAGCTGAGCTGTAATCAACTTGGGAAGGCAGGTTATTAAAGAGAAAGATGGTACAGGCTAGTGGATGGGTGGTGAAAGAGTAAAGTACTTAATGTTGTCTCTGATCTTTCAAGCTGTAGCTTACAGGAGGAGAAGAAGAAGGAGAATGTGTGGGGGAGAGAGGAATGATGAAAGATAATTGATACAGATCTTTTCTTAGAGACTTGAAGTTAATGAGCATATAATGGACATATTAGCGTACATTATCTTTTGCTGACATTAGTAAAGTTAAGCAGTTATGTTAATAGGAAATAGAGTAGCAGGATAGACTGAAAAATGAAAAAGGCAAAAGTAAAATATAGGACTTTGCACTGCTTTTCAGTTACATGCAGTTTGACCACAAAACAGGTATATTCTAGAATTGTCGGTTCTTGATATTTTCATTGTTATTGATTTTGAAAAGTAATGCTTCCCTAAATTGTCTTCTAACATCACATATTTCACATGCAAAAGCCTATAATATTACTTATGTATGAATGCATATATTAACATAAATATACATGAAACATTTCTACTTTTGGTAGTAATGTTGAAAGTGTTTTTCTCTTTACACTCTTTTCTGTTTTTTAAAAAAAAGTATTACCAGTTTATATACTTGGGAATACTCTATGCTGGACATTTGTTTTGGTTCTGAAAGGAAGCATGGAAGTATAAACCTAATAAATAACTTTGTTGATGTAAATCGTAAGATAGATATCACCAAAGTACTCCTTACTGGATAGCATCTGGAGCTGGAAGAGTGTTTTGAGAGGTTTTTCGTAGGTCTTACAAAACCAGTTGGCAGTCATGAGACAATTTGGTTATGTTTTACAAAAATTGGGTCTTTCTTTATTCCTATTTTATTGATATTTGCCAAACCACACATTAGTCCGTGTAGCTGAAGCTAAAGCTTAAACTAAAATAAGTAATTACTGTGCAGTAGTTTAGGATGAGGTATGATTTGGCAGGGCTTCATCTTTGAAAGATTTTGTTAAAAACTTTTGGGAATTAATTGGGTTCAGGAGAGTATTTTGGCAGAACTATTCATCAACCACCTGCTGCCTTGCTGTGCATCTAGAAACCCAGTGGTTCTGAGGTCTTGGAAAAAAAAATGTGGGAAAGCCCTACCAGCTTTACAAGCTGTTTGAGTTGTGCAACCTGGATCCAGTTGACTTGGAAGCATTCAGGGCCCTAACTGTAGGCCTGAATCTATAATTCTGGGCCTGCTCTCCTTGGAGCATAACACTATGAGATTTAGAGTCCACCACTGGAGGCACTTACGCAGTATAACTTAGGTCGCTCTCATGGAACCATGTACCTTGAAATCACAGAAGGGTTGAGGTTGGCAGGGATGTCTGGAGATCATCTCGTCCAACTCCCCTGCTCAAGGCAGGGTCACCTAGAGCAGGTTGCTCAGGGCTGTGTCCTGTCAGGTTTTGAATAATACCAAGGATGGAGACTACATGACCTCCCAGGGCAACCCATTCCAGTTTTTGACCACCCTCACAGTGAAGAAGCTTTTTTCGTATTTCAATGGAATTTCCTGTATTTCAGTTTTCGCCCACTGCTTCTTATCTTGCCACTGGGCACTGCTGAGTAAAGTCTAGATCCATCTTCTTTATTCCCTCCCATCAGATATTTGTACCTTACAGCTTGATATGCCTACTTTTATACCATCTTGGGCTGGCACCAGTCTGTACAGCAGGAAACATGACAAATCTTTCTGTGCTTCCTGCTGCAGAGCGATAACTTAAACCTGGAAGTACTCTGATAGGATATGCACTTTTTGGAAAACACTAGGATCCTTTTGTCATGGGAAGTTTGAGAGGAAAAAAATGCTTCATTCAATTTGGACCCAAATCAATTAATCAAAAAGAAATATTCTCAAAACTGTAGGTTGAACAAGATCTTTACTGGTGCTTTATCTGCACTTGACCAGACCAATTACAGTTACACCGTATGAGGGTTAACAACTGGAATGTTAGCAATGTATTTTTTCCATGCTTGGGCTCCTAAAGTCAGCTCTTCAGTTAATCACACTTTTATTCTCCCTTAATTTTTGTTCTCTCACAGAAAATTCATTTACAATAACCTTTTAACAGGATTTTTCTGCTTCTGTGATTACACTAGAGAATGAAAGAGACTCCACCTCTCACATTACAGCCTTCCATAGTCTCCTCGCACACTAAGGTTGCTAGTAGGTCAACAAGAAGGAGACCTGCTTGCTTAAACTTGTCTAATTGTCAAGTGTGTTTCCTATCAGAATTATTTTTCTTGTTTTTTTTTTCCTTGTCTCTTAGAACAAGAACATACATTAGAATCTGTCACTAAGAATATAGTTTGCTGTCAGAGTCTATATGAAGAAATATAAAAGGAATTGATTTTTTTCTATTTTTCTGTCTGGAGAAATAAAAACAAATACAGGCATTTTTTTTTCCTGTACATATTATCTGCTGTTTTACTTCTTTAACTGAAGAAGCTAAAAACCAAGAAAAAAATACAAGTGTTTTTTAAGAGCAGAACACTAGGTATGCTGCAAAGTATTTGTGCTTGTGTATGTAGGTAATTATATACTCACTAAGGCATATTTCATTCACTTGAAAACATCTAGGAGCTTAGTTTTTACACTATATTGTACATTCTAAGGTATAAGAACATGAGATCCGGACTTCAATTTGAAGAATGTTAATTATAAGGTTTTTTCTTAACAGCAAATAGATTTGATTGCAACATGATAATAATATTGATTCAAAAATTGGTAATGAAACTTTCCACAAGAAAACAACACTTGACTTTTTTTGGCGGTATTTTGCTTTTGATATTTGTTTTCATTTTATAATGAATTCCTTTGAGGTATGAAACTGACACAATAAATTTAATTTAAAGTATTTTTAGTTCAGCTGGAAAAATAGATACGATAAATATCATCTTTTCTGTGTTATTTGAATGAAAACTTACCTTAGGTGGTTTTGATTACCTTACGTGGAGACCTGTATCATAGGATGTTCAGGTATAGTTTTAAATGATTAAATCTGACTTTTCAGAAGTCATAAGCATTTCTAATGTAATTGTTTGCTTGAGAGAACTCTCACCTTTAAAATGCTGAGTCAAACACTGAATGAAAAATCTGGAATAAAAATTGTGAATGGAGTAAGTATAAGAGGCGATTGAGAGTTGACATACCAGCTACAAAGACCAGTTTGGGTACTGCAGACACCAAATATGATTAGGAGAGCAGGAGCCCTAGAAGAGTGAAATGTTTGATGATATAAGGGTATTTTTTGATTTCAACTTTTATTATGCCAATTTCCTTAAAAAATCATTATTGACATTTTTGAAGTTTTCTGTCACATCTTAGGTTTGGGGGTTTTCTTTTCTGATTAGTTTTTCAAATTTATGATTTCTACCATTTTGTTGCTAAACACGTTTTCATTAATTTTGGCTTTTTGTTCAAAACCAAGTTAAGAGTTCTGTCTGTATTTGCAAACTGGCTATGCAAATTCAGAAGTTAGTCGTATTTTGTATGTCAGTGCTGATCAGATTTATTCATAAATTTTTTACATATTTACTTTACCACTGTCCTTTTTCATTTTAATCTACTGGAGTAACGTTGAAAATCATAGATAGAACGTGCTTAATTCCTAAAACTATGGTGAACTTTTAACATTCAAAAAGTTTTGCTTTGACAATGAAAACATATGTATTTTTAGAATTTATATAATTTGTAACAGAACACATTTAATTACTTCTGTTAAGTGAATATTTACCAAACGGCTTTTCAACCTTGGAATATTTTTACTGCAGTAGCTTTGGGGTCAGTATTAATAATTGTGCCATATGCCTGTATGTTTCTGAACCAGGTGGTTGGTAATCATGTATAGTGGTCTCCAGATGAGCAAAGGTTCAGTGATAGCAACAACAGCAACAAAAGCTCTTGTAATGTGCACACAGTACTGTAAGCAATCCCTGTTCTTTGACTTTATTGTTCATTTCCAAATGACTTTGTTTTTAGATGATCATTGAGTATTGGGTAAACTGGACTTTTTCAAATCTTATACTGAAAGGGAGATGTTACTAAACTGAGAAAGAACAGCATTATTAACACTAGGTACCCTGCCATGCTGGTTAATTTTCTGGTATTACATACCTCTTAAAAGAGCAGACAATCTAGTAGGTGCTGAATCATGCGCTTCCCTAAACTTGCATGTTTCTCTATGGCAGAATAAACCCATTTTCACACACACTACTTTGTCCTGCCACTGCTGTTTAGAGACAGCTTTGATGCTTCCATTTTGGCTAATTTCTTTTTTTCACCTGTGGTGCACCTTCCTGTTTGTCAAGGTCTGCATTCGTTTCCCTTCCCTCACTGAATAGTAAAGAGCACAGTTTTAGCTGTGATACTATTGTAGCAAGAAAACTTTCTCATAAATTAGTTGTGTAAATAAAGTTGTTTATTTTCCTCAGAGTTTGAGAAATGAAAGTGGCACACGGAGAATTTACCTAACTTGGCCTGTGCTAGATACTTGAACAAGAAACCATTAGAGACTTTTAATGTCTGAGACTGTCACATACCACCTACAACTGTTGGTTCCAAAGTTGTTTATTACATGATGAGTAGTACTCAGCATTCTTACTGAGTGACTCCTATTGCAGAAATCTAACCTGCTCTGTGAGATGCTAGTACTAAAGTGCTATTCAAAAGAGGTTTACTAAGCAGGTCAGGATGAAGAACTTCCACGTCACAGAAGAAATGCCAGACCTTAAGTTTTTTGTCTACTAAAGATACCTGTATCAGTTTGGAACATACAGAATTCGGTAAATTTTGTTACATCATCCCTTCATTGGATTTTATTTTGCTGATAGCTAGTAGGCTTCTGACTCATAAAAGTACTTCTAAAAATAACTTAAAAGGATTTTTCCTTAAACATTTCTACTTTTTAAAAATTATTTTACTATATGTTTGCAAATCTGTTTTTCTGTCTATTGAAAATTTATCTTTTACAGCATAAAGCGTTCTCAATAAGAAAGTAAAAATTAGATGTATCCTATCTTCTGAGATCAGCCTGGGTTGTAGTATTTCAGCTGGCTGAATGTTTTTGCTTGATTTGAGCTGACAGAAAATAAACATGTTTCTGAGTGAATGGCTGTCATCCCATGGATGACCTCTTAAAGCTTTATGATACCATTTTTCCTTTTTCCTTACTTCCAAGATAGTTTTCAAACTCTATAGTGTACCAAACAGTTTTATTTCAGGGAAGACTGTGGTTCATCACGAGATCTATATAATGCTATCTATAACAGTGTGCTCACATGATATATTTTTACTTCAAATACCATGTCACAGTGGAAAAGCAGCTACTTATAGATGAAAAGTAAAGTAATGATGAATATCTTACTCTGGAACCTCTTGATTTCTTAACAGTCGAGTCCTCCTTTACTGTAGAACAGAAGTATTTTTCTCCTCAAACAACACTTTATTTTTATGGGTAACTTACATGGGTAATAATATTTCTTTACTAGTTTGAAAAAATTACCATTTTGTATGTAAAGCTTTTAGAGAAGATTTGAGGTAGGTCAGTATTCAGAACCGCTGCTTTAACTTTATTAGAATGCTTTGTTCCCTGGAAAGCTTTGTTCTGTTTTTCTTAGACTTGAAAGAAACAGTACAGCTACATGATATCTCCCACTTCTAACGACACTGAAATTTTTCTTAGCCAAAAAAGAATTGGTGACTAGAAGTCAACTTTATAGCTCTCGATCGACTGTGTGCACGTCTGTTGGTTAGACCGCTAAAATACTTCATATACATGAAAAATAAAAAACAGTATGCAACCATGGTTTGTTCTACTCTCTTCCAGTTTTGGAAAAGGATAGTTAAAATTCTGTCTTGCACTTTTGTAACTTTAATCGTTATATGCATATAAAATTAAACAATGAAGGGCATGCATATGAATTCTCCTAGGATAATCACCATATTTAAGGCATGTAAATTCTGCAGTCTTGCCTCCATAATGTATTTCCTATTTATTCTCTTAAATGTTTTTTTCCACATGAGTTACTTATAATATCTGGGTCATCTTTGGTAGTACTAAGAGACTGTTAAGTGACTGAGTTTACCTTTTTTTTCAGGGCAAAATGATGTACTATAGGTGAATTGCTGGGTAAAAAGACGGGAAAGAAGTATACTGAATTCATATAGATTTCATTTTTCTCTGCAGACTTTATTTAGTGAAGCAACTACAGCATGTGTTTCATTGTGCAGCCTTGACACAGTAATCCAGCCCTTCTGACAACTTTTAGATTTATCAAGGTTAAAAGGTAAGTGAAATTTTAAACATAGAAATAAATCACTTTGAGAAAATGAAACCTTTGTATTTAGTGGATATTATTATTAATACTACATTTTAAAAAACTTGTGTGTTGGGGGGAGGAATTCTTTGGAATCTGTTTTAAAACTTATTATTTTGTTTAATTTGTATTTGTAGTATTTAAATTACTAGTAAAAATAAACTACAGAAAGGAAATGGAAAAACTGAATTGCAAACATTTTCTCTATGACTTGGGATCATTAAAGCAAGAATTCAAGTTTTCAAATGTTAGGTGTGACAGGAAAGCAAGTGAAAGGTGGAGTGCTCTGTATAACTTGAAGAAACCTGCTTCATGTATGGATTTACAAATAAGGTGAGTGTAGCTTGTTGATGTATTCTTCTGCCTTCTAAGCAGAGAGCAAAGATTGGACAGTCTTCATGCAAATAATTATGTGAAATGAAAAGAATAAAATAGGTGTAAGTCTGGCAAAGCTATCATGTCAGGTCTCGGTTATTTAGGTGATGCTGGATGTCTTTTGTGAGGTGAATGCCAGTAAAATCAGTCATCAAGTGCACATTTTGCATTAGGCTGATTAGAGAAAGAATATCTTTGTAATCAGTCTTTTACACTTAATATGTGAAATAGTTAAATCATTAATAAAACTCAAGAAGTATTAAATTAATGCCACATATATTAACATTTCTTTTATCACTGAGGAAGGCATTTTTCATCCTTTACGTATTTGCAGGTCAGATACTGCCTCAAGAAGAACGTTCTTGAATATTTTAAAAAACACCATTTTTGTTTCTAATCAGAAAGGGATTTTCAAGGCTAGCCAAATACAGTATTTTACAAGGATTATTATTTATTTTAAGAAGACTTCTCTCTATTGTGTGTCTGTGTGTATGTATTTGAAAACACTTCAAACATTCCTCATCTTTGTACAGATTCCCCAAATCCTCCTAATAGGAACTGCTGCCTTGTAATGGAAAAAATATGGAGTGACTTGTCAAGTTGGAAATGTTTTCAAAATAAATTTTCTAAACTGTCAGCTGTTATTTACATAGGATTTTATCAGAGTATTCTGAAATATATTTATTTTTTTCTGAAATGCTCTATCAACATTATACACATTTTCCATCTGCTGTTTTTCTTTAGGTTGACTTTACTATGGCATTAATAATAAAATCTTGCTTGAATGACTTTTTCCTCTAGCACACTGGGATATCAGAGATATGTTTTACTCTTTTTACTTTCATGTTAGCTTCTCTTCCAGCCTTAGCCTTGTACCATATCTGACTAGATCTCTCCTGCCAATTCTCTTCCTGTTGACACAGAAAAACTCAATTTTGATTCTTAACACTGGTAAAATCAATTGTTGAAAACTTTGCTTTTTCCCAGAAAAGTAATCATCTCTCTTATGTCATGACTTAAAGCTGTAAAAGTGTCATTCATGTGTTCCCTTTTCCAACATAGCAATATCCTGCCATTATATTTACACAATAGGTTAATATAAGAAAGAATAGTCAACATTATGAAAACATACAGATTTGGAGAATAAGTAATCCTGGAAGTAAGGTGCATCTGTTCTAAGCAGGTGTAGTGCATTTAATGGAAGAAAGATGCTAAACAGATCTTCTATTACTGTTACCTTAACAAAAATCTTAAGAGTTTCTACTATCTAATTGTTTTGGTATCTAATTATATCCGATTATAATAAAGAAAAACAAGAACAGTATTTTAAACAATCAAGGACAAAACTTGGATAATTCAGTGGAATAGAGATTAATTGCTACGCAACTAATATATTCACTCAGTCTATATTAGATGTCAGTATTAAAAAAATAATGTATTGTTGTCTGTCAAACTGTAATATGCTTTGTGGAAACAAAGTTCATACTTACTCTGGACAGTGAGGGAATGTGACGCAACAGCCCTCTGTCTCGTAAGCACAGTAAAAATCACAGTAATGAAAGACTCAAATCATGAACACCAAAAGCACTAATTGTGCACTAATATTAGCATGCAGATCAGTAAATTTGCCTTTGTAGTGCATGAAGAAAAAAATACATCACCTCTAATTTACCAAACTAGTTAAAAAATTGAAAGAACAGATCTACTTTTACGATGCTGTGTTTTTACTTTCTGATTATTATTGTATTGTTAATTATTAGTTGCACTGCTATGTTGTATCTTTTTGAAGAACATATTAATAGCGCTTGTCAAAACTCAGCCTATGAGCTAGTAAGACTCTTGTGCCATTATGACCGTTATGCTCCAGATAAAGTCAGAACAACTCAAAACTTGAAAAATAATTTGTGATAAGAAGAAACAGTTAAGTTACTAGTTACTAGTAACTACAGTTACTAGTTAAGATCCAAGCATTTATTTTGTATGATAATAGTAATCACCAGCACTGATGCCTGAAGTAAGACAGCTATAAATTTATAATGTGATGGAGACATATTTCTATTCTGTACTCCTTCTGCAAAATCTCTGCTACCCATTAATAGCAGCTCATTCTTCAATTTAAGTGGTTTGCAAATAGTTTCTTCATATTTTTTAGTTAAATTTGTTTCCTCCAATAGTTGGTTCATAAAATCACTGTTAGCAATTAGCAGTCATGCAATGGTTTCTAGGCCACTGAATTTCTTTTTTTCTTGATTTACCATTAGTCTATGAATAGGAAAAAAAATAAGTATAGTTCAACTGAGAAAACAATTTTCCTGAGATAGTGATCAGTTTGGTGATATTTTGGCAGTATCAGTCTTGTACTTATTTGTCAGGAATAGGAGACATACTTTTTTAGGTGGTAAATTTTACTTTTCCGTCTTTGTGCATGATAAAACTAAATTCCAACTCATGCCCTCTCTGAGCACAATAAAAAAAAACGACAATACATGTTTACATTCTTTATATCCTCAAATCATGCAGTTTTCTTAGTCTCTGACTAAACATTATTTGCTTTATCTGCTGGTATTGTATTGCATCGCATTTTGAATAAAATAACATTATATGAAGAGATCACAAATTCATCTTTTTTGTTGAACCCAGGAATTAAATCCATAATAAAGTGAATTTGGCTTGAAAAATTGCTTTCTAGTACCTATTTTGATAGGATTATATATAGTTGCTAATAAAATCACTGACACCTATATCCATTTAATATTGCATACTCTAGAGAGAAAGATATACAAAGTAAAAATGTGCAACATATTTTGCTTGATTGGCTATAAACTCTCTGATGCATTTCCAGGAGGTGAAAATAGTCTTCCTTGATGTATTTCAGGAATAAATCCTTTATATCTGATTAAAATGCAGATGAGCATCATAAACTATTGTAATTTGAAAGGGTTGATCTCCTCATGCAATCTGCTTCCATCTGCTTCAGGTGTAAAGCTTGGAGGGAAATTGCTACTATTACTGAATACAGTTTGGGTTCAGATGCAGTTCCCCGAGCTGAATGTCTTTATGAACAAAAACTTACTTTAAATACTTTCTACATTTCACGGGGCCCCCCAAATCCAGTGCCTTTATAATGAAATGATTGTTACTTATGATAAATTAAAGGAACCACCAGGGAAAATCTGCACGAGAACAAATGAAAAATCTGAAAAGCTGCGAGGCTAGGATCTCATGTCATATCTCATATCATAAAATTATAATAGTGCTAATTCAGTGATTTTTAGATCTTAGGTAGTTTACTCGATACATAAGGAGAAATATAACAAGCCAGTAGCCAACATAAGTGGCTTAAAAGCTTTTATTCCTCTGTGCTAGTATTTTCAAGATTTTATTGCTTGCTAGCTGAGATCTTGTATCATGGATACATGGATACTTTATTAGACTTTATTAGACTTGTTTGGGAAAGGTAGAGGAGCCAAAAGTCTGTTATCTCTTTGAACATTAGTCTGGTTGTGTGGACCTCAGAATAGTTTGTAGAGAATTTATCACATCAGAACAACCATTACTTTTGAATTTTAGCATATCCATGCTTAATTGGAGGGTGCAGATTTCTTGGAGTAATGACCAGCCAAAAGAGACTGAGGTGAAGAGCAGTATTGATTTTACACGGTCTCACCTAACGTAGGAGAAACAGGGCAAGAATTTTAAAGAAGTAATTTCCCATAATGTTGAAGAAATTTCCTGGATATTGAATAAAAAGAACAATAGTTACTTTTATTGTAGTTACCTAGTACTTGGAAAGAAAGAAAACTATTTTATATTTTCTCTTCTGGTTCATGCTATCTGCAAAACAAATAGTCTGCTTTGAAACCTGGCTTATGATGCAGTGATCAGAAGAGTGGTTTGACATTGAGAATTTAAGTTCAATTATTTAGTGACAGGAAACTGTAGTCAATAAAGAGAGAAATACATAAATATAACATTCAGCATGCAAAGGATAGCATTACTTTCTAAAATGGTTTCCTGTCAACAATATCTTTATGTATTACTTCTGTTATTGAAAAATGTTATCGGATATTCTGTTCACTCTGTCTTCGGTTGATGTTTTGATAGCCTGAATGTCACTGTACCGTGAGCACATTTCCCAAAAGTGTGGTTTTTTTTTAAGAATAGATATGTCCATATCTGTCCTATCAGGTTCTTTTTTGTAAAGTTCCAGGATTTACTCAGTCTTGTTTATGTGCTGAAAATGAACGCTCTATAACAGAGGAGGAGAAACTGAAGAGATAAAAACACTGAAGAACCAAAAGTAGCGGCAGGACAGTAACAGAACAATTTTTAAGGGTGAAAGAAATTAAGGTAAAAGATGAAGTGATCATGGAAACTTAATTTTTCAGAGTATATTGCTTAGTGTGTATGCATATTTCTGATAGCTACTTTTATCACAGATAACAATTAATACCTCTCCAAGAGGAGAAAACATCAGGAGACATCATCTATGTAGAAGACAAAACAACCTGCACTTAAAGATGAAGGAATAATAATTGACAGAAGTGAAAAGCTTTATATGATTGTGTACTTTTATGCAAACCTACATAAATAAGACCTGTTAAATGCAAACTTTTTTTCTCTTAGAAGATTTTTTTTTTTTTTTTTAATGCAATGAAGCCGTAATGGTGCTGTTGCCACTGTAATTCCTATACACTTCATCTGGACAGATCTATATTTCTGATAAATGTAATTTGACTCTATTTTGGTATGGTTACAAATAATTCTAAGTTTTCTATGAACAGACTGGTACTTGAGGGCTCATCTTGGTTTTTAGAGGCCATATTTGGGGGAAAATTTTTCAACCTCTACCAAATAAAATATATTTCTTTTAATTCTAAATTATATAATTGTTATTGCTATTTTTCTGTCAACAGAACAAAGCACATAGGAGCACAGCACAAGAATTTTGCTGTCATACCTTGTAAAATATTAATAAGGAAAAATAGTAGAGAGTCAAGTAAAAGATACTACTCATCAGAGTTTAATGACAAATTTTATTGATAACATTTTTTAAAGTCAACATTTACCAACAGTAACTGGTATAATATCTGAATGACTGTAGCTATTATTGTTAGTGTGTGTAGGGGATTTCCAAAACAATTCAGAATTTGTTAATGGAAGTTAAATGTTTAATTTGTTGTTGATGGAATGTTTTTTTTTTTTAAATATATTAATAGAATCCTATTGACCTTTCTTTTCCTCCTGTACACTTTTGGATGAAACACTGCAGTTTTAAAATTAAAAACGTGAAACAGAGAAAAAGAATAGTGTATGCAAATTAATTCAGTTTTAATGATTTTATATATAGGTATTAGATGAACATACAGCCATTCCTGGAAACTGTCATGCATCTTCTTAAGGCCAGTCTCTACAATACTTGTAGGGAATGTATACAGTCAGTCTTGCTATGGCATAAAAAAAATTTAGATAGACAGCAGGTAAGTGAATGAATTGATTGAGATATGGGAAAACACTGTTTGGGATATACTGTTCACATAATATCTATGTTAAGCAGCTATCTGGAAAAAGTCAAACTCTATCTGTGACTCAGCCGTATATACAATATGCTAAAGCTAACCTGTGCTATCATCCCATCTTCAGAGAACCAATTTGTGTTCCTAATGTGTACACCAATGAAGTGGGATGAAATTAAATTAAAAAATGCAGTCAAATGTAGAGATTGGGCTTCTTCATGGTCATCTTTTCTGTTGGTGGTGACTTATTGGCTCTAAAGCTATCAACTGTACAATCTCATTTTCACAAGCAACAATTTCAGAGTTGATTTATAGTGAAGAATGCTTACAATTGTATTAATACAAATGTGTGCTTAAAAAAGAATAGAGGGAGAGACTAACCTCATATTCCTCCATTGGGTCCCTTGAGGAAATTGCTTTTAAGTAGGAAGCAAAATAAGCAGGAGAAAGACCGATACTGGAATAGCCATTTCTCTGTAGTAGTACAAAGTATCTTATAAAAAGGGATACAAATGACATGGGATGGTTTGGGATGCGTATTTATATTTGATCAATAATACACGTAAATGATAAATTTGGTTGTACAGTTTCTTCAGGATCTTAAGTGACATGACACACTAACAGCTAAGATGCACTTAGAACACTGTTGGTGGGCCATGCGCTCTAAGAGGACTCCGAGTATGTCTTTAAACGTGAGACTCCCAATAAATTAAAGAGAATTTAAACTTGTACCATAAACCTGTGTCTTACTTAAACCTGTATCTGTGCATGAGCAAAATAGTGATTGATAAAGATGGAGAATGACTCAAAACACCAAATACCAACTGAAAAGATTTGGTATGTGGTCATATAGATGGAGTATTATGCACAATTAGTATATAGGACAATTGATCTATACTTGCTGAAAGCTCACTTCTGGGCATTTACAAGAGAAGGACGCAGTGAGTTAACGTGAATAACAACATGAGTTCTGGGATCAACAGATGTCTCGTACCTTTTCTGCAGGTATTGATCCCCAAGATACCTAACCAAAGCACAACTGCAAAAAGGGAGTGGATGCTGCAGTGGCTGCTATTACATTTTAATGTAATTTGTTCTGTCAAATTTAAGAGCAACAAAACATTAGGCTACGTTTAAGCATTCTCGATAAATTACAGATAGAGGTACAGATAAAAGGATAGAGGATCTAGCATAAAATCTTTTCTCCTTTGAAAAGGTGGAAAATCAGATAGTTCTGTTAATTTCTGTGACAGTGAGGAAACAATCTGATCTCCTTAGCCTTTAACAAGTGTATGTGAGGAATAAGGAAAATTGGCAGTGTCTGTACTTATGTTAGTGGATGATGGACATCCAGTGATAGAAATTACAAAGAAAAGTTGAGATGTGCAAGGTGAATTGTAACTGGATGATTTCTGATTTATTAGAAAGACTAGAGCATAGTAAGTGATAAGTTTACCAAATTATGAATATGGTAGAATAACTGCTAGTGTTATTGACTCACAGGGGAATGTTCAGCTTTCTAGTCAGAACAAGAAACAATCTCTTTTCAGTAAGCATCTTGGCAAGTATCTTAAATTTTGCTTCCCTATTCTCTTACTACCTTTTTCATTTATTTTTAATATTCTATGACTACTGTTTGCAAAACTCCTAGGTTTTGCAAAACAAACTAAAATTGTGCTGAATTGTTTATTTCCTAGCTCATTGTGTAGAGTTGTACTAAAATGCAAGCAAAGGAAGGTGTTACACTTTTTGTTAGGAAAGGGGTAACTTTCAGATAACCGTGAAGTGATTCTTTGCTGCTGAGGAGGTGGGAGCATTCTTGGTGGTATATCAGACAAGATTTCAAAATAGATAAGAATAAAATAAATTCTTCTCACTTAGCAAAGAAAATGCTTCTTGAAAAGGGTTAAATAGTTTTAAAAGCTCTGATGTGATTTCCATTAATATGAACTAAAAAAGCAACCTGTGTGCATGTATGAATGTATGTATGTGTATATATATTTATATATATATATATATATACACACACATATACACACACAGCATATTTTTATATATATATATATATATGTAATTCCCTGGTTGGACAGAGATGAAAATGCTTAGCTGATGTAAGAGCTCACTGCTGTCAACCTGGAAATACCAGTCCTTTTCCCTTCCTTCCTTTTACATTCTCAGCTGCACATTACTTCTAGCTCTGTTGCACCATTTCTGACACTCGTTTGACCACTTCATGAGTTAATTCAACCTACTAAACTGAAAGAATACAACAAGCAAGGAAAAAAAAATAAAGTAGTGAATGATTTTCTGCCCACATCGCTGATCTGAATCACATCTCAGAGGGGTCAGACTAATGCCAGAAAAAATGAGGAGGCAATGCTGTGCAGCATGACTGTAGGAGGGGAAGGGAAAATGGAATTTGGAAGAAATTAGTAGGATTGCTGCTTTTGGAACAGCCATCAGTAACAATCATTTTTAATACTGGACATACAACATTATTAAAAATGTTAGAATATATTTTATTAAAAATCTAATTAAAGAAAAAAAAATGTTATGTAATGTTTGCCAATTCTATGTCAGAGAAAAGCATACTTTGCTTTAATCACGATTAAATGGCCTTTAATGGTCCTGAAAATTGCAACTGTTCAAAGAATCAAAGAGCAATCTATATGTTTACAATTTTATCTCATAAACATTTTTCAGATCAGTACTGCTCTTATAAAAATAATTTTAAATTAACTTAGCTGTTTTGATTTCTCTGGTAATTAGCACATCTCTTCAGCTCCCTATTTTACTAGCTCAGAATAGCAAATCACATACTCATTAGTTCCCCAAACAATTAAATTATTAAAATGTCCTGTCTTGCACAAGGGTTATACCAAAGTTTTGTTGACTTGAAAGTTTACTGAAAAGTCTAAATGTGACATCAAGTCTTTTATCTTAATAATTAGTTGATATTCCACAGTCTTTCTGTTGGCTTCATGATCATTCATGTTTATTGTTATCTAGCTGCTTTTTTGACGAATCTGTAAAGCAATAATGATACTGTTTGTGAAATAAACTATGCAAGCAAATAAGACATTATCAACGCTGCAATGTAATCTGATTTATTAAAAAGAATGGTCATTATCATCATTTAACATTGACACAGTGATTTCAAATGACCTGAAAGACTGGAACCCCAATAGTTATTTTATTATTTCCATTAAAATAGAATTTACTTTTTCAGTAGTAATAATTACTTAGTAATACTGAAAGATAAAAATCTTATTCTGTAATTTGATAGAGCTTTCAAAAGCTTTTTTTTTTTTTTTTTTTTATGTTTATTCACTTGAGGAAGAGGCTTTTTGAATCGGAAATTCCTGCAGATTTTGTGTTAACAGAATGCTTTATCTGCCTTACCAACTCTGAAACTTCCCATGGGAGAGAAATGTTGTTTGCTTGTACCCTAATTGATGAATAGGCATGCAAGTAGGAATGCATTTGAAGAGAGGTGAACGCACACCACTTTGTTTCAGAAGCTATTTGGAGATCCGTAATGAAAAGCTTTTTTTTTTTTTTTTTTTTATGTTTATTCACTTAACCTGAGTTCTTCCTCAGTTTGTAACTGGTTCTAATTTCTATTTTGGTCTTTTCATGTTTAGCTGTAAATAGGACAGAAGGATTTTTATGCAAGAAATAAATCATTGAAAATTGCATAACTTTTTAATACTTGATAAAACTGAATCCTACTTAAGTCATTAATTCCAATTAGTAAAATTCTAGCAGTGCAGTGTGTCAGTAGAGAAAACTTTAACAGAAAAAACAGTTTTAGATTTTTCAGAACTTAATCGAATATTTTTGAACTAATACTTGCAAAATATTTTCAGTATACTTCCTTTCCTTGGAGAAATCTGCTTTCAGAGCTATTTGTGGAGGCTTGGTGAGTTGTGACTGATAGATTGTCTTAACACCAAAGATGGCAATCCTCTGTCACTTTTATCCAACTATATTGTAATATAGACTGCCATCATTCCAGTGTACTTTGTAATTGTGAGGAGCTAGCTAGTAACTATTTTTAAACTAAGTTTCAATTAATGCTTGCTTATCTACAATTTGGCTGTGATTTCACAAGTACTTCTAACAATATAAGATTACCAGAAGATTTTACTTGGGTCAGCTCTGTACAACTTGATAGTAGCTTTAAAGTATAAGTTATTTAGAGTGTTTCCTTATGAGATAAGAACAATCTCATAGTTTCATCTGGAATCAGAACCATCGAACTCAAAGATACAATATAATCCGTTTCCCATCTAAGGGCAAGATGATTATACATCTTTTTACAATTATACATCTATCAGGTGTATCACTGGTTTATCTAATCTCTTCTTAGAAACTGACTTCAAAATCATAGCTTTGGTACTTTTTCTCACTTTCTAAATCTTTTCCATTGCAAATCAGGTCCATCAGTTTCATTAATCCTCATCACAGGAAAAGACAGTATTCCTTTCCTCCTTGTAACACAGCCTATTGCACATTTGAAAACTATTATATCTCTTCCCAGTCCTCTGCTGACAGGCTAAGCCAGTCCAGTTTTTTGTTACAGGACCTGTAGGTGAAAGCTTTGTTCATTCCTATTACTTTTCTCTAACCTCTTCTCATTTATTCTTTTAGAGGCCCAAAATTGGGCCTAGCGCTCCATTGGTTCTTTCCAGTCATAGCTAGAATTAAGTGATGGCCTTCGATGTCTTCCTAGTTATGTTCCTCTTCATACAGCTCTGTATAATGTTCAGAAATCACTGAGAAAAGAAGGCAGACAAGTTGCTCCCCAACCTGTATTTATGCAGTTGATTATTCTTGCACTAAGCATAGCAAAACATTTGGATCATTTCGACTTAAATGATTGTATTTCTAATAAATAACATTCCATCTTTCTGGGCGTATTCTGCAATTTGTCAAGGTAATTTTAATTTCTATTTTTGTCGTAGAGAATGTTTGTTTTCCAGAGCTCTGAGTTGTCTGGAAACAAAAGTACATTTGTGACAAAGCACCGTAGATCTCTACTTGACAAAGCAGCCATTTCAACAGACCTCTTACCTGCATGTGTTACTGCCATCAAATTCTATTTGACCAGAGCACTAGGAACATATGAGTCTTTAGCTAATTCTGATCATTTTCCACAAACTTGTGCTTCACAAGTTTTCCTGTAAGGCGACATTGAGCTTGCAGAATTAAAGCCCTGAAACCTACAGTGCAGCAGTCTTCGTGTGACTCCTCTGGGAAGGAGCATGACCATCTTCCCTGGTCCTCTTTAAGTGTGGACGTATAAATGAACATGTTTAAATTTTGCTGTCAATTTAAAGTGTATTCAGTCAATTTAGACTATACTGTAAGCAAGACATTTACTGGTTATTTACTGGTAGCTAATGATGAGATTCAACAGTGTTGGGAGGGAAGACTCAAACTTTTTTAAAAAAATATTATTTTGCAGTCTGTCAATTAAATAAGCATCTGGTGCAAGTTCATTGGTTAACCTAATTAATGAAGCCTCATTAGTTGTTGTTTCTTCTGAAATAATCTGAGTTTTTGGTCATAAACAAAAATTTTAATGATGGGATTGATTGTGTTAAGAAAAGGTATTTGAAGAAAGGAGAAAGAATAATGCTTTTAGATATTGAATAAAAGTGTTACAGAATTATTCAAATTCTATTTATAATGCATTTATCTCTAAATTTTGTTCTGATTTTCCAAGGACGTGTCTTTATTCTATTGATTTAAAATGAAAACAAACGTTTACTATTTGTCCTTACTTGTACTGTTGTTTATTTAGGGAAAGACTAATGCTGAAGCATTTAGTAGTATGCTAAAGCAAGCTTGTTTAGAGAAGGCACTATCATATATTTCAGGCTTGCATAAAAGAAAGCCTGTTCTTAAATCATTTTTTAGAATGCATTGTATATAATTTGATCTATGTGAAGTTGCAGAATAATATAAAAACTAGGGACTTTTGATGATGATCAGGCTTTTATCACTCAAACAGATTTAGATAATGAAAATTTTACACTCCATTAGCTTACAATTTAGAGTTCTCTTTCCTTCTTCCTTTCTCTCCACATGAAAGGATGCCATTTATTAAGGTTCCAAATACAACCAGCTTTGACACGGAATACAATTTAATGTTTTTAACATATTAAATGTAATACTTCAAATGAAAAATATTTAAGCTGTATGAGTTTAGAGGCCAGCAAAGTTAAAATGCAGGATTACATAGTTAAAAGGGGGAATTTGGACACAGAAAGTTTATTTCAGATTCTTACACCTTTATAAATAAGGTCAACTTGAATTCATTGGATTAATTATGTTGTTATGGAATTGTCATGTGAATTAATATCACATACTGATCTGTGGTTGAAAGTGATCTGCCAGATACAGAAAACCTTTAATTGTTTTTTATTCCTATTGTATGTTGCATATTTAGAAAAAGTGCAATTCAGAGTTCATGACATATACTGGATTCAGAGATCTAGTAGCAAAATCTTGGCTCTTAATCACAGAATGAGATCTCTACAGATAGAATTCCTTACATTGTCCGTCAATATGAATGTCAGAAATATATAGGTCGTTCACTAGAAACAGCACGTAACAATAGATTTTCTCATGTATACTTGTTCAGTCATTATTTTTTCTGACTGGTCTGACAGCCATGCTTAATTCAGACTTTGGAGTATTACAGAGTAGTACTTGAAGTCAGCTAACGTCCATATGGCTGAAGAAATGTTGGCCTTTAATTGGAAAACAGATAATTTTCAATGTGTACATTGTCTTCGGAAGGGTGATAAAAATGATGTTTCATTATTCAAGTTATGTATAAGACAGTAGTGCTAAGTAGGGCTGATGGAAAACAAAGGGAAAATTAGCTTTTAAAATTCACTTTTTAAGATATGAAAGGCAAAACAAACAGAAAAAAGCAACATTTTACAGTTAAGGAGAGTTTCTGAAATCAATATTGTAAGCCAAAATCTTGACATAAGTGTTTCACAGAATCACAGAGTGGTTGAGGTTGGAAGGAACCTCTGGAGATCATCTAATCCAACCCCCATGCTCAAGCAGGGTCACCTGGAGCATGTTGCCCAGGACCCTGTCCGGACAGTTTTTTGATTTCTCTAGGAATGGAGACTCCACAACCTCTCTAGGCGAACTCTTCCAGTGCTCTGTTGCCTTCACAGTAAAGAAGTTTTTCCTTATATTCAGATGGAACTTCCTGTATTTCCTGTGTCCAGTTTGTACCTGTTGCCTCTTATCTGTCACTGGGCACCACTGAAAAGAGTTCTGCCCCATACTCTTGACACCCTCCCTTGAGACATTTATTCAGATTGATAAGAACTCCTCCTAGTCTTCTTTTTTTCTAAGCTAAACAGCCTCAACTTTCTGAACCTTTCCTCACGTGATCACATCCTCACTAGATGCTCCAGTCCGCTAATCGTCTTTGTAGCCCTTTGTTGAACTCGCTTCGGTAGCTCCATGTCTCCCTTGTACAGGGGAGTCCAGAATTGGGCACAGTACTCCAGATGTGGCCTCACCAAGGCTGAGTAGAGCAGCAGGATCACCTCCCTCCTCTTACTGATGACATTCTTCCTAATGCACTCCAGATACCGTTGGCCTTCTCTGCCACAAGGGCAAATTGTTGACTCATGTTCCCCTTGCCCAACAGGACTCCCAGGTCCTTCTCTGCAGAGCTGCTTTTGAACAGGTCAACCCCTAGCCTGTACTAGTTCATGAGTGCTGGACACTAGGTGCAGGACACTGCACTTGCCTTTGTTGAACCTCATGAGGTTCCTCTCAACCCAACTCTAACTGTTTGAGGTCCTTCTGAAAGGAAGGGACTGATACACCATGCCTTCTGGTGTGTCAACCTCTCCTCCCAGTTCTGTATTGTCAGCAAACTTGTTGAGAAGGCACTATTTCCCTTCATACAGGTCACTGATGAATAAGTTGAACAAGACTGGACCCAGTATTGACCCTTGGGGGACACTGTCAGTTGCAGGCCTCCAAATAGACTTTGTGCCACTGATAATAACCCTCTGAGCTTTGCTGTTCATTCAGTTCTCAGTCCGCCTGACTGCTCATCTAACCTGCAATTCCTGAGCTTGCCTCTGAGGATGTTATGGGATACAATGTTGAAAGCCTTGCTGAAGTCAAGGTAGACAATATCCATTGCTCTCTCCTCAACGACCAAGCCAGTCATAGAAGGCTATCAGTTTGACTAAGCATGATTTCCCCTTGGTGAATCCATGTTGACCTTCATCCTTGGAAATGGTGTCCAGGATGAGCTTCTCCATCACGTTTCTAGTGATAGAGATGAGGCTGACTGGCCTGTAGTTCTCTGGGCCTTCCTTCTTGCCCATTTTGAAGACTGGAATGATACTTATTTTCTTCCAGTTCTTAAGCACCTCTACTGATTGCCATGATTTTTCAAAGATGAGGATTGAGAGTGGCCTTGTAATGACATCAGCCAACTTGCTCAGCACTTGTGGGCACATCCTGCTGTTTATAAGTCTCATAGAAGATATTGTCTCCTGTGCTGTAGCAATGCTCTGTCCTATTCGTAAATGTTTCTAATGGCATCTTACTAACTTGTACTTCTGCAGTGAGTGTTTTCCTCATTTTATTCTTGAAAAATGTATGACTAAACATAATAAAAAACTTGTCAAACAAAACTTTTCAGCTTTGCGTTTTAATTGTGCTGTGTTGACCAACAAAAATTAAAGCTATTTTGAATGTATTGAAGGATCTGATTACATTACACAATTTCATAGATTAATTGTAAAAGATGATCTTATACATAAGCTTCTGTACTCACTTAGTTTTGCTACACACTTCTCTCTCTCGCAATGGACAACCTCTTATTTCTTTTGTCCCTTATTAATTTGCTAAGTGGAGGCAGTTTGTCTAACTGCTGATAACATTTGTGGGATCAAGCTCATGTTTTGGAAGCCCACATCTACTACTGTGGCTCAAAATCTTGTAGATTTTCCACGCCATTAATCTTTTTTATTCTTTGTTTACCAAATGAAAGAATTTTTTGCCATTTTTACTCTTTTTTGTTTTCTTTCTTTTCTTTTTTTAATTTAGTTAGTATTATCTGGTGAAGCAGATTCTGCTGTTGAACTGTACAGTTACTGAAATGCTACTGTGAAATACACTACCTCTTAGGCTACTTGTAAACCTTCATCTGAGGATTAGTGTTTTCTGGAACTGTTATGTATTTAGTGTAGAGCTAGATGGGAGAGAGAAAGAGAATAGTTGGAGAATATTTGTAGTGTATACCTGCAGTGCATATTTGTTAATACACTTTTAATTATCTGAATGGTTAATAAAAGCAGTACCTCATGTCTTTGTATTTATTAAGAGAGAAATCTTCCTGACATTTCTCTTACAGAGTGATATATGCAAAATCAACTTACTAATACATTAAGCTTGTAAATAAAATTAAAACATTTTTAACCAGTGAATTGCAGTATAGTGCTTTAATTTCTCTTCATATGTTATTAGTTACTTTGCATGCAGGAGTAATGGGTTAAATAGAGTCAAAGCAAAACAAACACCTCACCAGGTTCTGTACTGAATAGTCAGAAGCACAAAATCAGAACATATGCAGAATCAGCAGTGACAGAGATATACCATGCTGTGTCAGTGTGGACTGAAAGCAGTGGGAGAAGGGGAAGAAACATTAAGGTTTGGAGGTGAGAAATTTTTTTTTTACTGTGATGCTAAACTCAGTAAATCAAGATTCCTAGTATGAGGAGATTGAGGGAGATTCTTATTAAAAAGGGGGGGGGGGGGAGAATAACAATATTCTTCTTTCCTTTTTTTTATGGATAATGCACAGTCTTTCCATCCTCTGTTCATGTAAGAAATCCAGAAATCTGTTGGTGTTTCAGAGAATTAGACTGTATAAAATCGGATTTATACAGTAAATATAGAAAAATATGCTTATAAAAAAGACTATTTTAACTATTATTACCAAGAAGAGTTTTTTTTTCCTTCATAGTGTATTAGCAGAATTATTTGGGGTATTTTCTTTCTAATGAACAGCTGTTGATAGCACACAGGGAGACTGGCAAAGGTATTCCCCCAAAGCAGGTACCATGGCTGAAGAAAAGAACATACAGAACGTAAAATTTTAGCTTCAATGGGAATTGATTTAGAGAGTCCATTTCTCAAATGTTTGTTGTATTTCTGAGATAATTGGTCATCTTGGGCTGTTGTGATGCATTCTGTATTTGTGTCTCAAGAAAGCTACATGCAGGCAATTGTTTTCATATATCAGAAGTAACCTAGAGGGGCTGATTCATTTTGGCAAGGATGATCTGCTGGGACTGCAACATAAATTCATTCTACCAGGGAGGAATAAGAGATGTGATATATATTGTAGACCACACATCGCAACATTTATCACTTTGAATAAAATAAAGGAAAAGTGTTAATGTGGGTGTTGCGCATCCTTAGTCAGTATTATAAACTCTGAAAGTGATACCTTTCTTTCTCCACGTTAGTCCTCCTGTCTCCCAAGCCTGTAGACTTAGGTTACAAAATGTTCTAAAAGACTTTACGCTTAATATTCAGTTCTTTTTTTTTTAAAAAAAAAAAAAGATTGAAGGTCATGACTTCAACTGATTAATTTTTACTTTACTTTTTCTTTCAGAGAAATTCAGGCCTGGCAAATTTAAATTAAGGCATAGTAAGTATCATATAAGTGACAGTACTTGTAACTTATTACTCAAACACCCTGTGATTTTGGATCAGCTCATTCATTGGGCTGCCTATTTTAATGAGAATTGCGTATATATGACAGCATGAGGTATTTTTATTATATCTTCGCTTCACGATTACTGTACGCAATGATGTGAAAATGAAGTTAAATGATTAACACCAAAATAAATATCCAAGTTTCTTAATTTTGAGACTATAAATGTCATTCATGGGGTTATTAAAATACAACTCTGAATAATAAACTGTGTATTAATTAATTATGTTTATAATAGGCCTTTACTTTGAAATTATTGTGCCCTTTTAGGAATCATAGTATTTGGATCAGTGAAGTGTTCTGCTGCTAAACTGTTACGGAGGGAAAAGCACATACTTCAGTGTCAGAGGAATTAAGAAATTGGTCTGCATTTCTATGAATGACACTTTGGAGAGATACACTAAGATAAAGCAAGCCAAGAGAGATAACACTAATCCCTGAAAAGAGCAATTGTAGAAGTTTTAATGGTGAACATGATGCAGAATGTAAATTGGAAGGTGAGAAACACTGACTGACTATTAGACTGACTGGAAAACAAAATGATGGATGTAAGTAAAGAACATGAGCAGCATGTTAGCCATTCAGGAATCTGGGTACAGTGGCTGTGCTGGTATAATACATAGAAATGCATTCAAGTAGAAAGGTAAAATAACTTTCCACCATCAAAGAGGGAAAAGAGGTTCATTCTACACTAAGTAGATGTGAAAATTTAAGTGATGTATGGGAACCTTCCAATTTCTTGTGTTTTAATGACATGTCTTGATGGAATTCACGGCTTTTCTTTGCCTCTGTTTGTTCCTATGTCAAAATAATGTAGGGGTAGTGAAATGAGAATAGCTGCATTTCAAATTAAATCTTACTGGAACTTCCAAAGTTTTCAGTCATTCTGGTATTTCTGGTCATGTGCATCCTAAGAAGAATGATTGAATTGAGGCCAATATCTTGATGGCGATGGGGAATAGATTCCCTTCGCACCCCAGTAACCTCACAGTAAGTTACCACATACTCACAGAACATTTTAGGAAACAGATCATTTTCTCTTTCATAATGTCTTCGTTTTCACTACAGATAGTTACAATCGGGCACATGCTGCCTGCCAGACATTGCAGTGTGTGCTAATACGTCAGTATAATGAGTTCTGTAGGTGGCCAGTGTTCCTAATAAGCTGTGAAACAGTACTTAATTGCAAGAAGAAAGGGTGTTTTACTTGATGCAGTGGCAAAGGTATGAGGAGCTTTTCTTCTGACTTGTTTTCTGATCAACTACTTCTGATTTCTGCTACTAACGTTACCACAGTGTGCTAAACTGTTTGAAGCAGTATGGATTTTGATATTTGTAAAGTAAAAATGCTTTTTGTTGTTAGCCTGAGTTCCATATTATGAATATTATTAGGAGGATATTTGTAAATGACAGTTATTCATTCATTTATTCTTCATCAGTGATTTTTATGTAATGTCAAGAGACAAAATAATGTTTTCTAGTTGATAACACTGGTACGTCTGCATGGTGTTTATAAATTATTATATTCTTCATTTTAAAACCAACTCTGAAAAAAAAATGCTGATATTGTGATGAGACGTCAGTACAATCAAGCTACTTAGCAGACTTAATGTTTTCTGCCTGCAGAAAACAGTGAAGTCATGAGTTTCCTGTTATTCTGGATCCAAGCCCCCTCTCCTTGTTTGCTTCCAGTTCACCACCCTTGTGACCTGTTCTCATTTTCTTGCTGAGCAACTCTTTCATAGTCATATGAAGGGTAGATAGAAACTCTTCCTAATCACACTGACTTTTTCTACTTTACACACAGCATGGGGCAGATGATTTAGTCTTTGATTCTTTGGACCTTTGATGAAAGTTATTCATAAGGCATTCACAGGTATCACTCTTTTTAATCTGTAGAAGTAGTACTTCCTTTTAGCAAATTCTATATGTGAGCATAGCTAACAGCCTACTTGCTATACATGTATCTGATAATGTCTGATCAAACTATATACATATTATTCTAATATATTATTTTAATATGAATACATTTTGATCACTTTTTGTTTGAGCAGACTATAGTTGCTTCCATGCTTTTTCTACATAAATTTTCTATTAAGCTCTTGGTCTCTTTTCATTGCTGTTTGGCTTTTTGAAGTATTTCTTTGGATGCATGACTGTACTCCCTTAATTTTTACGAGCTTCACTTAACAAGTAATCATTTCCTTTTCATTCTGATGTATAAACATGAGGTCATGTTTACGTTTTATTACACTGTGCTGCTCCAGAAAATCTGTCTGGTTGATATTGCATTATTTTTTCAGTTTTCCAGCTTACTGAAGCTCCTACTTCCAAATTTAACCTTACTAATATGCCAGTGAGGAAGTCTTAACCATATCAGAGGACTTCCCAACAAATTTAGTTATGAAAAGCAAGGATTTTCTGAGAACAGACTAGCATTGTACATATAACTTGTCCATAAGTATTTGGCGGCAGTCAAACTTGATAGGGAGCAATAGGATAAAAATGTATGAAAAAAAAAATATTTTGACATGAAATAATAGGGACGATCTGGGATATCCCTCAGTTCTTCACTTTGAGATCTCTAAAATAATTGTATTAGATATACAGATATGAGAATAAAAGAATATACGAGAGAACATTTTAAAATACTCTACAGTTTCAGCTAGGTTCTCCTGAAAAACAGTCTCTAAAGGTAAATCATACTCATATTTCCTATTTGTTTTTTTTCTTTACTTGATCAACTTGAAATGTTTCTTTTCTTACTGTGAACTTTTCCAGAGCTTTCAGCTTACTGTACTACTAACACAAAAGACAATGCATTTTGTGCTGGGTTGATATTTGGGCAGTTCTTCACACAGACTATACTGTGGATATGTGGGAAGTGATGATGTACTTTCTTTTTTCTGATAACTTACCTCTGAAGCTACTATTTAATATACAAATTTCTTCTTACCTAAAATATACAGGAAGTAATCTCTCATAATTAACTTTTTTCCATTTCACTAGAAACATCATCAGTTAACATCTAATACTTAAAAGGAAGATAGTTTTTACTTTCATTGTTTATAACTCTGTGTATAGTCAGATTCATCATGTTTTTTCAGCATTTTTTCCCCTTTATTTACAGGTTATATAGTTTTCCTTTTAAACTGCTTATACATTAATTTTTCAATATATATATTTTACCACAGCCAGAGCATTTTTATGAGGCTTTCATGATGAATTCACTTCCCAGCAATAAAAAAATACGCTATTAGATTGTAGCCTGTATTTAGGCATTCTCATTCCTAATGGCAAGTGGAGGGGGGGGGACAAAAAAAAAGGGCAAAAATAGAACATGAAATCCTGTTAAAGTTGTAACAGGTGTTTACTCTAGGGTGTCTAATTCACAGGCACTTCAGGCACTACTCCTATTTCCTGTTAACAGTTACCCTGCTGAAAATACATGCATGTAACCTGATTAAACATATATACATGCATATGAAAATACATATATATATATATATATGTATTTAGATTCTTTAACCATATTATTTTCAAAATGAAGAAAAGTTATTTCACATTATATATGCGTTTTTGTGTATATATGTGCATATATATACTGTTTCAATTCTGTAGAATGCTTTTCAGAGATGTTAATGAACCAAGAACATACTGATACAATTGTAAAGAATCCAGATTGACCATAAATATCTTCATCTATATAAAAATCCTAATTTGCTCATGTTAAACAAGCGGGAAAGCTGCAAAGTGTAGAAAGAATATGAAAGTTTAAGATACTAGGGCTTAGGCTTGCATGTAAAAATACCAGTTCATGAGAAATTGCATCATTTTCCTTGGACACATATACAATGGATGTAGGTAAGGACTTTCTGCCAAGAACCTGAATGTTACAAGCAACTCTGCAGTGCTTACAGAAATGCGTTGGCTTCTTGCAAAGATTTCACTTAAAAAAAAAAAAAATCACTCACGAGATGTTGCACCAGCTAAAAAAGAGAGAGTTTATCTGGACCAGAAAGCACTAATGTCTCTAAAACACGTCTCTTAAGTTATGCTGCTCTTACCTTTTTGAGCCCCTCCCCGTACTGCACATAATCTCTGCTGCCTCAGCTTTACTGCTTCTTTAGGTTTATTACTTTTGAAGAACGAAAATTAAATGAGTTGTGGACCTGTATTTTGGGACTATTATGAAAGTCTTCAGGGCTCTCCACTCTCATTTACTATATATAGAATTAATAATTTACATAAATTGTCATGTATTTCAGCCATTCTTGATGATATATACCTACTCATATGTGTTGATATATGATGATATAAATATAAATACATGTATACATATACACAAAGAGAGAGAGAGAGAGAGAGTAGTTGTGCCTCATCTGGGAAACAAGAGCTCTGTAGTTTGTCATCTGAAAACCTTTCTATGCGAGGAGAGAGTTAAATAAACATAAATGTACATAATTTGCAGGTGTCAGCTGGAATGCCCTAAGGGCTTTTGCTGGCCTCCAGCTGCCATCCCAGGGAGGCAGGAGGACTCTGCCTCTGACAGCACATCTGTTCTTCCCATGCAGATATCTCAGATACCCTGGGGCATCTCAGGTTGCACTAGAGGGATGCATTTAGGCACCTGAATTACCCTTATTTTTTCACCTTTGCTGAATGCAGGATTTGAGCTGGAAAAACATTAAAACAAGGTGATAGATTACTTTAAGAAACTTCAACAGCAATTACATTTTCCTTTTCAAATGTTTATTAAGTTGGAAAAGGAAAGTCACAGTGATGGAACCTTTGTGACTGGGTGGTACTCTATCTATACCTACACAATGCATTAATTTATTGATGTCTGATAAAAGGAATAAGAATGAAATCCATCCTGATGACTAATTTTTAGAGGTTTTACTTGCAATGCCTCATTAAATCATTTAATTTGTATACGTTGCTGTCACAGTAGCCTTCCACTTAACCTAGAATGAATATCCGTGCAAAAGATAACAAAAAAAAAGTCTGGAAGCACACTGATTTCATGTTCCTATTTGTACAAGTGAGTAATCTAACTGCACAAAATCCAGAATTTAAAAAGGCATATGGTGTTTGTAACACTGGAACAACAAAGCAGAAATGAAAAATGAGGAATTATTCAGTTGTTATCACAGATCTTGAAAAAAAGAAAAGGAATCCACATCAAATATTATATCCTTGGACAAACATTCATCTAAAATATCTAAATAAATATCCAAAGTTTTCTATGCTTCCTAAATATATATACCAGAGCTGTAAAGTTACTGTGGTTCAGTTGCAAAAATTTGATATTTTTCTATTCTTCAGTAATATCTTTTAAGATTCTAGTTTTTTTGTACTATTGTGATGCGGATAAATTGGTATTTTCATTTTGCTTTGTTTTTTAAGTAACTCCAAAGTCAGTCAGAATGCCACAGTTCCTTTCCATTAAGCCTGCATAAACATTTTTTTTTTTGTTACATCTAAGCTCACATTTATACTTCAAGGTACTCTGAAATAAGCATGTAATCTGAATGTATTAAAAAAGATTTCATATTATAGTTGATTCTAGAACAAATCTTTTGCACATCTGGTGATTGCAGAGCCATCATCTGGTACTACAATAACAGGTTATTATGTCTAGGTATGTTGTCAGTGTGGGCTGAATAGTTGTCATCTGAGCTGGCAATTATATGTGGTGCTGACATTTGCTACTTTCACAATGTATTTTCTTTTTATTGTGTATGAATGTTTACACTGACTATAAACAAACATTTTACATGAGATAATTATATTTTTAGCAAAGGATTTGTATTTTTCATGTTTGTGCTAAGCCTGTTATAAAGTTGCCTTTAGCCTCAGATGAGACAATTTAGACATTAGTAAATATATTATGTTGTGACTGAACTTTATCTGAATTAATATAATAATGTTATAAAGTGCTCATGTGAGAAGTCCATATTCTGGCATGAACTGCAACCTGTACTTTATAAAACAGCAATTATAAACACCTCAGTATAACATTCTTTATTAAAAACAAGCTTAATTCAATTTAAAATGTAGTTAGTGCATATAGTGGAAAAGATACTGGCTTATGAGAGAGATTTATGAAGTGAATGATACTTTTACTGGGACTGTGTAAAGGAAAGACAACTCTGGAACCATAAAGGGTTTTAATAAAGCCATGAACATTCTTGATACTTCTAGTTTGGTGGTTAAACAAAATTTCAGGGAAATATATTAACCAAAGTCTAGAAGGCAAAAAAACTCGCCCTTCTGAATGCTTCTTGTATTTAAAATACCCGGCCAAACAAAGCTAATTTACCTTTTGGAAAAGGAAAATTATTATTTATTTGGAAAAGTGTTGAATTATTCTTAGTTTCTCTCTTTCTCACTTTCTCCTTTGGGGAGAGAAGAAAGACTTCAAACAAATTACTGAATTTGAATTAATCTCACAGCTTTTGTTGGCCCAGAAGCCATTCTTGATTTAATAAAGTATTTTTACATAGCCTTATAATCAGTTAAACTAGCAAAATTTAATTCAATCATCTTGTCTTTTAGATAATTGGATTAAGGAGGTGAGATTTTGTAAACCTCTGATTTTTAGTAGGCTGTAATGCTGTGCTAAAGAATAAATATATTGATCTATAAATCACCTTTACCTTCAATTAATGACTTTTATTGTCTTAATTATCCGTGACTGTTCTTCAAAGAGTATTCCATTTTAATGAGCACAGACTGAACATTTTTTATTGGTTGTCTCCTACTTTTGAGGTTTAAAGATCTGTACTTAAGTTCTGTAATGAATATTTCAGGTATTTTCAAGTATCATAGATTATCTGAGCTATAGACAAACCCTTCTGCTGTACTGGGATAGCATCTGGAAAGAAAGTTGAGCTGTAAAGGAAGCAAAAATGTACAGAAGAAACTGAAAAGAAGAAGTTGTATAAATAAAAATCCACTTATACATACATGATTTTATAGATCCTCATATTGTGAGGATCCTTTCCTGAGTGGTGCAGTTTAATTTTATACTATTTTATGTGTAAGTTGCAAATTCTGCTGTGTTTACAACTGATTTGCTTTAAGGTAAGTCGATAGTAATGTAAGCAATTGATCTTTTAACAGAAATATTCTCAACCTGTAGCTGTTTTTTTTAGTCTATACTAATCTGCCCAGAGCTTATCAATATTTTCAGTAACAACCTTTTGACATCTCACATTTTTCACAAGCTGCAGCATAAATTTTTGCTTACCATTCCTCTTCATTTCCAATGTGTTATTAATACCAGAATATTGCAATATCTACTCTGTCCCTGTAGTGCAAGCAAAAAAATACTGTGTCTTCATAAGCCATTAAATCAATATCTAGCCCCTGAAAACAAATGGAATACCTCTGAATATGTTTTAAAAAATGAAATAATATGAATGTATTTTTCTTGAGTCTTACCATTATGAATAATTGTTGATTGTTCCTTCATTAAAATAAACACATTATTTTAGTGAAGAATAAATGATAGGAAAGACGTTAACTGCAGGTGAGTTTAGAACAAAATGCACTAACCTAAAGTCGAATATTCACAAAGGATTTGTTTATGTGTGCATTTCTTGATGCCTTAGTAGTACCTTCAGTGGAAAGCTTCCAAAGGATTAATTGCTTGGTTTTGCACAACTTCTTTATCATCATTAACAGACTTGTTTGAAAGTGGTGTAATGTATCATTTACTGAAATTCTCTTTCTGGCAAGCTGACAAAAGGAGTATATTAGATGTTATGCTGTCTAATTACGTGGCTTGATTTTAGCAATCATTTCCAATTTGTTGGTCTCAAGACACAAGAAGGCAGAAGAGCAGAATATTGTAGATCAGATCTTACAAACTTTTCCCAGCAGAGCCAAGATAGAATTTTTTTCTAAGATAGAATAAAATTGTTGGTAGAAAATATTTAGTAGTAAAAACCTTATGCTGAAAAAAACTAAGCCATTGGAAAAAAATTCTGGATTATCTTGAGTGGGGAGGAAATTATTAAAGAAATGAACATGTCACAAAATTTTTGTTGTGACATTTGTCATAAGGTCTAATATATTTAAAATTGTGGTACTAACATAAATTGAACTGGCCGAAAGTAAATTATTATATTTAGATTATTTCCTATAAGAGGGTACATTTCTGAGCATTTTTTATGATAAAATTGTAATGTAAATAATACTAACAATGTATTTTCTATAAGATAATTAGAAGCAGAAATTAATATGCCTTAATATGCAAAACACATCTGGATGTTGAATTTCTGTTTATAAAACATTACAGCTGATAGCTGATTTATTTTTTCTCAAAATGATGAAAATATTAATACATTAAATTATTACTGTGATAAACCTGTTATGAAATACAAATCTGCCAATCTAAATATTGTATTAAAAATACTACCTTTTTGTGATCAAAAATTGTGATTATTTTTGAAGATATTGTAAGAAAATATTTTCAGAATATGATTTTCTACAGAGATACTATTTACACCAATAAAAGAATTCTGACTAGCATTTTTTCTCATATGGAGAGATACTAACAAATTAATTAAATAAGATATAATTGAAACAAACTGTAAACTGCAGTTGCAGTATTGTCACTTAGTGGTTTTGTGTTTTTTGAGCTAAGAATAATATGATTAGTATGTGAATAAATAGGATGTTTTCACAAATGTTTACTATTTAAACAGAACGTACTGAAGAATTTAAGAGAGTTAATTTTTGGCTAAACGAAAAGCAGCTGGCTAGATTTTCTCTGTATTGGATTATGAAGATTTCCTGTGTAGTAGTCAGAATCAAATACATTTAGGTAAAATGTGGTGTGTTAGCTCATGTTCTTAAGCTTGTGAGTACTTCAGTTCATGAAGGTCATGTGTTTACACGCTCTGTGTTAACACAACTTCCGTTTTAGTGAGACCTCAGAAAAACTGTGCCGGATTAATCTCTTCAGTTTCCCCAAGAATGAGTGCATGAAAAAATTTCACATCGCCATTTTCACTTGATTCATGCCCCCTTTCTGTGAAAGGAAAGGGAAGGAAGTTTGATGTCTGGAAGCAAGTTTCAAGGAGAGGCAAGTACCATTTAAATTAAAAGGCAATCTTAGCTCAGGAAAAAATGAATATATATTTAGAAGGAAATGGGAAAATATTAGACCCTCAGACAAAAGGAATTTTAAATTGTATGATAACATGAAAAGGACAACTATATTGGGTCAAATGAAATTCATTTGCTATTTTTTCTCCAACACAGGTATATACTGAAAAGATTATTAAAGAAAAAGCTAGTTATGCAGTGATATGTATACAGGATCCAAAAATCTATTGCTCAAGAACATCATAGAGCATAATAGATTAAATCAGTCATATTAAATTTTTGATGGTAACAACATGATAAAGAGATGAGTGAAAAAATACTATTTTCTTAAACGTTCTTTTAATTACTTCCTATTTGATAATTCTATCTAGTACCCTCTAGTAATGCTGTGAGGAGAAACAGTCTCCCTTTTAGTATATGTTCTCATTCTGTTCTCCCCTTAAGTCTCCCCTTAAGCTTTTGTAGTCTGTCTAATCTCACTTTGTAGAGAAGTGTTTCTACAATTTTATCACTTCTATTGCATTGCCTACGTCTATTACCCTTTTTATTTTAAATGAGTGAATCAAATTGCACAGGATATCAAGATGAAAATACAATACAATGAAAATACAGTGAAAGTACAAAGTAAATCCCTGGCATATTCTGTCAACTCCCAGAAACCTCTGTGGCTCAGCAGCACCCTGTACCACAAGCAGCAGCTCCGTCTTAAATGGCTCATGATAACGTTTCTTTCCATACTGTTGTCCATTTGCTTCCTCAGCCCCTCTGAATTTTTGACATCCACACCACCCCGAGGCAATGACTTCCGCAGCTTGCTAGCACGGCCCGTGAAAAAGCCCCTTCTGCCTTTTCCTGGTGGCCTGCCACCACGTCACGCAGGAACAAAAAGGCCTCGCTCTCGGCCACACGGCAGAGCAAGCTGTCGCTCCCCTTTCCCACTTACCTGGGTTACACAACTGCACTCTTCCACACTCGCTGCTTTTCCAGCCCGCAGAGCTCCTGGCTGTGGAGCTGGTGTGCCTTCAGAGCCCACTTCATTCCTTTCTCGTCCTGCCTGCGCACTGCTCTCTGTGGTTTCCAACTCCGCACTTTATTTTGAGGTGTGATGTCACCTGGATGATGCTGCAACTTGCTGGGCGCTAATGATGTTTGGAATGGACCGAGGACCAGTGACTCCAAGATTTCCATTTTGGAGTGGAAATAGCTATTTCCGAGCCTGGCATCACACAAGTAAAGCTGGTGGCACCTTAGCCTTATATACATTAGTACACTGCATTTAGTAGCAAGGATTTCTGTTTGCCTCTCTCTGCACATACCACTGAGTCCTGAGAAGGACTGCATCTCTTCACCAGTGACTGCTGTTGTCACCTGCCAAATTTTGTAACCCCTACAGCAAGTTTGCCCGTTGGTTTGTCACCTCCTATTGCAGAACATTAATTCAGATCAGAGAAAAGTTCAAACACAGATCTGTGGCAGGCTTCACTACGCACCACCTTCTGAGGCAAAAACTCACTGTTCACTCAAGAGTCTTTGTTTATGGAGCACCAACCAGTCAGCAACCATAAGAGAACCTTTCCTCCTATCCCATCATGTTTTGATTTCTTTAAAAGCCCAAGAACCTTGTCAAAAGCCTTATTAAAATCCAACCAGAGTATTTTGACCAAATACCCCATGCTCAGTGTCTCCAAAAACAACTTACAGATTTGTGAAGTGGCATTTACCTGTCAAATCTGTACTGAGTTTTCTTTTTTGTATTATTTTTTCAATGTTTACTAATTTTGTTTTTTTGTTATAGTGTCTTCCACTGGCCTTCTATGTATAACAGAATTCTAGGCTAGTGTTTCCTTTGTTATCTGCATGTGATCAGATAGATTTTCTTATTTAAATAATGAATTTCAATTGGTAAAGATTTTGCTATTTGTTGATACAGGAAGTCTGTTCAACTTCTAGGTACAAAATGCCTGCCTCATTCAGTAAAACAATATTAAGTATATAAAAAGCACCTTAAATATGAAATTTTCTACTTCATTGGAATAGCATTATATTGTTAGCTTTTTTCTGAGACTTCTGACTTGTATTTCATGTCTAAATTATTAATCAAAGTAAATATTACATGTTCATTTACATGATTCTGACTTGATAAATAGTGAAATATGTTCTTGTCTTGTTTCACAGCTGATTAAGTTCAGTTATTTCATAGCTGATTAAGTTGTACATACAGGTAACATAGAAACTTTAACTCAAGCAAATAAGAGCATTTATGGCATCTAAATATGCAATAAGTTACCACATTAAAGACATATGAAGAAGCAGACAGAGGAACACTTGATCTGTTTACATCAGATTTAAATCTGAAAGCTCTTTTGTCCTCTTGAAGTCAGCTAAGTTATGATAAAAGCTTTTCTAACACAGACCTTGTGAGAGATCCTGTCTTTCTATAGATCGCATGTCTCAGATTATATCAAAAATAACTCTTCTGCTAGAGCAAGTCAGTTTTCATAGCTGAAGAGGCATAAACCATCTTTTGGGAAGTTCTCTAAGAGGTTCTTAAAGGTATAACTTCACCCTTTGTTCCTAAACTGTTGAACTTCTTTTCTCCCCAAAATAACTCTTCAAGGTTATTTGAGAGCAAGATCAGTGTCAAGACCCAATTAAATCTTGTTTCATGCTTTTGGATACAAATAAAAATTTCTGTAGCAGAAGAGATGGGAGTTTCTGACTTTGATTTGCAATTAACAATTCCTTGACTCAATAGTTTTGTCCTTAGTAAGCAACTCAGAGTGGACCTTTCAGTATGAAGTGTCTACGTTGACTATATTTTTCATCAATCTGTACATTAAGTACTTTTGTAACAAGCTTCTAAGTGAGATTGATACATGTAGCTTATTATATTCTCTTGATGATGAACAAAAATAGTGATATCAGCTCTTGGGCTCTTGGGTGTTCTGAGCCATACATGGGATCTCTGTATTTAAGCACTGAAGTAGAAAACTCAGTAACTTTTAGGAAAAAGCTGAAAAAAGATGAAGTTTTTAAAAACATCTAGTCATTGTCAGTGCTATATGTGGTATCTTTTGCTTTACCTTCCTTTGATTGTCTCACCATTGTCTGCTAATACCTGATTTTATAGACCAGAGATGCAGAAACAGAGTTTAAAAAAATGTAGTAACCTTACACTTTAGATACGTGAGAATTACAAAATGCACACTTAGTCATTTAAGAAAACAAATTCTGCTAAGCTTTTAAATATGAAATTAAACCTTTATAAAACAACTGTTTGAAATAAAAATCCAAAAATCCTATAGATTCTAAAGGCATAAGCATCTAAAAGAGGACTTCAGACGTGTATTTCCCTAGGCATCAATTTATGCAGATAGTATTTTGTGCCATTAATTGTATTCCTTTTTGTTTTAATACAAATTTGTGTTGGAAGAGGGAATTTCTACTTGTTTTCCTTAGGTCAACACTCTGAAATTTTAGTTAAAGACCTTTCTCTTTGAACATATGGAAACCTCATTTGACTTCCTATTTTGAAACTTCTATTTTCTGGAATGAACATGAGTTCACGTTCTATTTTTAAATTAATCTAGCATGAATGGCTGAGCAAAACATAATGGATATTGCTTATCTAGAATGCAAGCTGGGTCTTGCAGCTTTTTATGGAGTATATCATATTTAAAATTTCTTTGAGTGACTCGCACCTGTTTGACATCAGTATTGTATGACCAAGGACTTTACAATGCCACAGGCCAGGCTGGGCATAGTACAGCCTTAGATAAATTATCACAGTGGAAAACATTTCACTCATACACACTTGAAAAGCTGCTACTCCTTCTGCAGAATGTTGCAGTACATTCTCATCAGGATTAACCTCATTCCAGATAGAATACTGCATGTCCTTACTGAGCCCTCTGACAGCTTAGCTGCACTGCATAGTTTCCTCTAACTTTTCAGTAACCTTTTATTTTTCTCTCTCTGACATTTTGTAGGCAATATGTGAAATCATTCATTACAGGTGGCTGCAATGCTATATACTAAATATTAAACCTGAAAGTTTTTTTCATGCAAAGTTAAATAATCATGTCATCTTTATATTTTCATGAAAAGGGATTACAAAATAGATGTAGTGTTTTTTCCAAAAATTCAGATAGAAATACCTTTGGGGTATGACATATATTTAATAATAATATAAAGAAATTATCATTGTACTTCTACGATACGTATCTGGACATTCTTCTTAGAGATACCGTAATGAAGGAATGAACGATAGATTAGCAAAAGATGTCTGAAAACCAAAAGCATCATCCTGATTAAATCACTATATGTTCTTTTATTTCAAAAAGTATTCAAAATTTCAGAGTTCTTTCAGAAGCTTAGATACCAAAATGTCCTGTTTTGTTCTCATGCGCTCATTTGTTCTCATTTGTTCTGAGATATGGAGAAAGTTATTATATGCAACCACAGTCAGTTTCTTAGGTAGCTACATAATAGTAAAGCTCTTGTGTAGAGATCAGCCTGTCGTGAGCAAGCACCTCAGGAACGCATCAGTGTTCTGTAAACTTGACTGTTATTCCCAGGCCTTCAAGATCTGGAACAGCAGCATGGATGTCATTGAAGCATAAAAGAGAAAGTCTTTCCAAGATTTTTCTCAGAAAATAGAGGTTTTGCAAGCCATTGCAATTTTTACCTTTTTTCATAACCTAGTTCTCTTAGTCTTAATGTGACCATTTTAACAAAGAGGAATGCATTGTTTTCCTAGGTGCGTGATCTACAAGATCTGCATGAAACATTCATTAACATTCTGTACACAATCTGTGTGGCCTACAAAAAACAGAGTCTAACCCCCCCCCCAAAATCTGGACTATTAACTGAGTAAACATTTGGGATTCAGAAAAGCTGCGCAGAAGAAATGGGCTTCATCTAAAGCAAAATGGAAGAATACAGCTGACCCTTAAAATTCAAGAGGTCTTATAAAAGCTTTTAAACGTAATATTTAAATTGTGATTGTACGGGAAAGCCAGAAGGCACAATAGAACACAAGGTTTGATTGCTCTAGGTGCTCCAAACACTTCACAGAGTAGTGCAAGCAGGACGAGAAAGGAATGAAGTGGGCTCTGAAGGCACACCAGCTCCACAGCCAGGAGCTCTGTGGGCTGGAAAAGCAGCGAGTGTGGAAGAGTGCGGTTGTGTAACCCAGGTAAGTGGGAAAGGGGAGCGACAGCTTGCTCTGCCGTGTGGCCAAGAGCGAGGCCTTTTTGTTCCTGCGTGACGTGGTGGCAGGCCACCAGGAAAAGGCAGAAGGGGCTTTTTCACAGGCCGTGCTAGCAAGCTGGGGAAGTCATTGCCTCGGGGTGGTGTGGATGTCAAAAATTCAGAGGGGCTGAGGAAGCAAATGGACAACAGTATGGAAAGAAACGTTATCATGAGCTATTTAAGACAGAGCTGCTGCTTGTGGTACAGGGTGCTGCTGAGCCACAGAGGTTTCTGGGAGATGACAGGATATGGCAGGAAATTCAGCATGGGTTTGCTGCTTTCCTATGCATCTGCCTTTTTCCTTAGACACCTACCACTGGTCACTTTCAGACACTGAGATATCTACAGATTTAAATGAGTTTGATCTATTGTATTTGTTTTGTCTGGAGGGAACATAGTGTAAATGGTATATTTCGACTTACTGTGTCTCTCTCATAAATCTGAAAAGTAGTTTTATGGAAGGAGGCATACTTTGAAGTAGTATGTTACAGTGATACTACCTAACTCAGAAGGTGCTATAGGATGTCACAGGGCTGTCTTCTTCTGAGGGAAGTTATTGTTTGACCCTCTCTGAAGAATACTTACAGGAGTAGCCAAACAATCCACTGTGAACTCCAGTTCCTCCAGAACTACTTGTTTTGTGGCTAAGACTTGAAAGTGCTTTCTAAGGCTAGAACATAAACTTCTGCTATCCTCTACAGAGATGATAATGGTTACTACACAAATAAGAAAACAGCCTCTTCTGTACCTCTCATACTGTTCTTTGTGTTAAAATCATTGTGTTAAAAGTAGGATTAGGGAGCTCGAAATATTGTTCGCAAAATGCTAGGCCATTGGGGAAAAAAAATCAATATAGAAATGTTGGTTTCCTGCTTAATGTTGTTTTAGTTAGTATTCTTTCCTCTCTCTTCAATGACTATGCTATGTTTTTAATCCTCTTTACTCCAGGTACAATGTCAGAGCTCATGACGAGATATAAATGTGATAATTTGCTGAGTTTCTGACAGCTATTCCTACATTTTACTGTACATCAATGGGGTTTAAGAAGTGTCTGAACTATGTAGAAACCCATTGAGGGTAAGTGGCTTTTCACTGGTGTTATTGAGAATAAACTTTGAAAACTGTTGTAATTGAATCTTTATTAAGAGAGGTGGAGGGTGTTAAAGAGAGAATGTGGCTTAAATCTCAGAGCTAGGATGTGGCTTAAATCTCAGAGGTAGGATGATAGTTTGGTAGCAGGAGACTCTCTATTTCTTGATTGCATGATTTAATAGTATCTTTATTATGAGAAAATGACCATGGAACTTCATCGTACCATTTTTGCACAGTTCAAGGCTTATAGGTTTTAGTTTACAAATTCTGAATCTAATAACTGAAAAAAGCTGAGGTGAAGCTCTCAAGGTGAAAAAGTCATCACCAAATCAAATAGAACAAAAGTCTCAAGTTCAGGAAATCTGAAAATATTGAACTATTACATCATGTTTTCATAACTTACCATAGGAATGCCTTTCTTGATCTTGCCCCAAATTTGTGCCTGGAATATGCGGCATAATCATAAAATAATATTTAAATAAAAGCAAAAAAAATCACTAGAAAATTTAAGCATTTTTTTTCCTATTTAACAGTTCAATTGAAAAAGTTGTATTTCTTAAGCCTATTTCATTTGTTTGTGGATGTGGTTTCATAACCTATTTTCAACAAATCTGAAATCAATAAATATAAACATTCCACTTCAGCAATAAACTTCTTGTTCCTGGGGTTATAGTGATAGCTAACCAACTTTTAAATGAGTATTTGTTTTTATTCTCTATAAAATTAATTCTGAACATACAGCTACCCTGAACAGGAGGCCCTTTGGTACTAGGTGATCGCAGCATTGTAGGCTATTTTAATAAGATACAGCAGGCTGAATGAGGAAGTGACCACAGCTTTTCTGAATGCTGTGTGAACCTGCAGATGCACAATTGCAGATAAATGACTGTAGGGTACTCCACCTTACAAGCTGGTTCAACATCTTGATATCTCTGATTTGATATCTTCATCTTAGATAAATCTTTTGCACATTTCCAGCATAAAGTTTAGTTTAATATGGTTTTAGAAGACAAAGTTAATTTTAACTTTAGCATTACATATATGAAAAATAGCACATGAAGGGCAGATTGTTAACTTTAAGAAGCAACTGTTGTAAGATATTTCCAGTAATATACCTTACTGTACTACAGATGTGCTGCTATGTGGAAAAAAAATATTACTTTTTAAAAAAAAATGCAGAGTTTTTTTGTAACTGATTACACATTTGAGAGTGGCATGATGTGGAGAACAAACTGTTACATTTTTCTTCTGTATGACATCTAAATCTCTGTAAACCTGGATATTTAATTTAGATTCTATAAAATCATCTTTGAATTTTATTTCCCATCCTTTTCCCACCACAACTGCAGTTTGTCTTTCAGGTTCTGTGTGACTTTGCGTGGCCTAGCTCCTACTTATAAGAGAAAAAAAAAATATTCAGAGGAAAAATATATCTTTTAAAGTATGAATTCCTGGCGTATCAAAAAAAAATCCTGAAAAAGGTGATACACTGCTTATATAGAAATAAGTGATGATTTATTTCTCATGGAGAAGAAATTAAAATGTATTTTGTAAGTCATGTACAGATTTTAATTTCTTTACTGTCAATAATCAATTAGTCCCAGCAGGAAAAAAAATGGCAGAAGACAAAAAAATCCATTATTTTTTTATCATGATTCATACCTACAGGGTAATTATGGTTAGTCATTTTAAGAAGCAGATTGTCTATATTTTAAGCAAGCTGTTTAGACTTCCCAGTATAGCTTTAAACCCACTTTATTTCATCGACTTGTATCACATATATGCTGCTTCTGTCACTGAAAAGTAAAAGTATTATGTGAAGTGTTTTTAAAGTGCTTCCTTTGAAACCTTGATACATTTTTTTTTAAAAAAAAGTTAGGCAGAGTTAGTGATTGTGACAAATCAGATTTTGGAAAAGTGTCTCCAGTAATTGTATGCTATATGGAGCTTAGCTCAATCAGTGTTTCTAAGCTCAGTAATCTTTAAACATTGCTTTTAAATATTCTTCATCTAGTACTTCATTAGCAGACTTTTCCTAACCCTCTTTAGATCTAAAAGGTCAATAAGCCTGCGTCAGTTGGTAGAAGGGTATAGTTCAGATAAATCTTAAGTCATCTTAATTGCTTGTGTGTTGGAGAGTAAATTTGCCAATGTTTTGGAGGTTCTACCATCTGGTGGCTCATTTCTTCATGCAGTTTTTAAAAGATTAGCTGCTTTAGTGAATTTCATGTGTAACAAATGCGCCATTTAGCTTTTTTGGAGGGCCTGTCATGTATTTTATACTTTTACATAAATATTTCTCTGATAAGGAACTTCTCTATCAGTTATTGGGTCCTTTTGCATTAGCACAGGGCAGGAGTGTGCTTTTAAAGTGCAGACATTTTCATCATCACTAACTGTGGTGTTCAGGAAGGGTGGACTTGGTAAAGCTGAACAGATTTCTTTTGAATGACTGTAAGACTGGTCAGGAGTGTGAAAGGTTTTGAAAACATCAGGGTATCACACCACATTAAGGAGTTCCTTCTGTGCTATGTAAAGATGGTGCCTACACCTTCATATTTGCTATTACCCTCAGCTCCTTCAGTGACTTCTGTTGCTCCCTCGTCATCTCTCCGGCCTTTCTCTTCCCTCAGTATACTTTCTTTTCTTTAATTACCCTATCTTCTATTGCCTGTTTTCTGAGTTCCTGGTTTCCTCTTTTGGCATCCCAGAATGAGACACAGCACTGCCTACCACAGGCCTTCCTCATGGTCCCTCTTCTTCCCTAGTGAAGACCAGCGTGCTTCCTGGTCCCATTTCTCTTAAGGGCATGAAATTACCTTGTCAGCTACGCTTTTTCCTAGCAACTCAATCAGGCTGATGTGAAGTTTCAGGTGAATACTAAGATAGCTAGTCACAGACAAATAACAGAAAGAATCAGAAAGGTCAGGGGAAACATACCTGCCCAGAGGAGTTGGTGAACTGAGAGAAAGAGAAGGGAATGTTAAAGAGACGACACAGAGAGGTATTGACATTCTTTTGCTTTTTTATTTGTTGTATGGTATTTGCCACAGTGCTAAAAGCATTGATGTGCAACAACATTCCCCTTGTCCCATTTAATCTCCTTTTGAGCACTCAGAATACTTTTCACAATGAAAGCAAAAATGAGTTCCAATCCATGTGTCCTGACTTGTTCTGGATATGTCAAACATGCAGCTCCTGAAGAAAGTGGTCCTCGCTGTTCTAGTCTGGATAGAAGGACTTGCCACATCCTCACAGAGGCTGTACAGGGCTCTGTAACTAAGAAGCTTACGAGGATGTTGGTGTCTGATCTGTTTTGTGAAGCCCACTATTTTGCACTCAGGGCAGCCAAAATCATGTTTTACAGCCATGGGACATGCAATGATGTCATGACATGGGCTCTGTCATTATCTGAGTATAGCCAGTGATGCTGGGGCATGGTGTATCCAATATTTCAATTTGGCATCTGTGTTGGTATCTGGTCCATATTATCTGGTCTATGTCCCTGTTTTGCTGAAAAAGATGCTAGCATCCCTGAGTCTGGGACAGATTAGCAGAACTCGGTTGTTATACATCATTCCTGGGAAACCTCTCAAATTGTTTTTTGCGTGATCATGAATACCCTGGACTTGGCACAACTATGAAATGTGGAGCTTGCCAACAAGTGTACCCGTACACTCCAGGAACCCACGGAGAGCAAGGGTTCATGTTTCCCATATCTGGACATCAATCTTTCTTATGTGCACTAGCATGTATGATGAAGCAGGTGGGTTGAGAAGAGATAAACTGAAGTCAGAGGTCTTTTTCATGGAGTTTCCCTAAGACTTAGAAGCATAAGATAAAGAATAAAGCAGGAAAATGTATATATATAGTTTTTCTTTTAGATCATTTCCAGAAGTAGTCCTTTAAAAGGAATATGAAGGGCAAGACACAACTGACATATACTTGGCAATAATTCAGGATCATCTTTCTAGTCTGGGATGAAAAAAGTACAACATTTATAGCAGAAAGAGACAAATGTTGTGTGCTGATGGTATTGGCAAGATACAGTAACGTAATAAAAGACGAAGTAACTAAACTGACTACTAAGTCTAATAAGTGGCTTCTCCCAGTATGTGCAAAAAACTGAAAGCAATTATGGAACTGAGTGCTAATATCTAGCTCTACTATCACTCACATGCTTTATAAATAACTAAGGAACATAATGAGGAAAGGAGTGAAAAATAAAAATGTGCATCTAGAGGACATTTGTGCTGCTTCTGTTTTTCTAATTAATTTCTTTGGTTCTAATTCCTTCAGATAGCTTTCTGTTTTTCATTCATACTGTGGCCAGGTCCCTTTCTGATGTCCAGTGGATTACAACCCTTACAACACAGAAGGCCACACTGGCAACTTTTCAAGAACCAGGGGGTTACAACTAATTTATGATTTTTTTTTTACATAAAATTACTTGGAATTTGCATCAACTTGGGTCTTCCTTGCTTTACACTAGTAGTAAGTAAGATTTGTTTAAATTAGCAGGCAATAACTTTACACTTAAAGTACCATGTTCTCATGATTTTTTGAGCCATTTTATTTGATTTGAATTAGCCATTTATTTCCCCCCCCCCCTTTTATGCTAGTCTTCAGTAATCTAGGATGAGGATATTTCAGATAAAGTCAAACACGAAAAAAAAAAAAAGAGACACTGGCAAAATATCTAAATAACATGGTATATCTTGTTTGATACAGTAGCCTAGGGTTATTTTTACTCTTAACATATATTTAATAAAGAAATGATGTTGCAGAACTAGATACTTAGAGATTTTTTGGACATTAGAATGTAAAGAAGCATTTTTCTGGGCAGCATGTGCAAAAGTGCTTCTCATTCTGAGCCAATCTGCCTGCCTAAGTAGGATGTCTGAGAATGGCCAACAATCTCTGCACTCCTGCAATGCAGCCCATCAAAAGAAGCACTCTATTTTTTTTATTTTTTCCAAAATGTACTTGACCACATGTGTATGGCACCTCTTAGCGGTGTGGAAATGACCAATAAATACTTCATTTTTTTGCCAGTCCTCATGCAAGTTATCATGTATAGATGATAAGATTTTTTTTTCTACTAAAAATAAAAAATACTCCCAAAATCATAATATATTTAAAGTACTTCCTTGTGTCTATCAGTCTGAGATTTTGTATGTAATGAGTATTCACACAATGAATTTTTCATATCTTTAATAAAATAGAATGTATTTTGGTAGAAAACATAGCTGTGTTAATGACATAAATTATATATTAAAGATGTAAGTATCTCTAATACATTTGCAAGTAATAATGAATGCAGAGCTCTAAATAGTAGTAATCCATGACTAATCATAATGAGATGGTCATGGCTAATAACATTTTTTCTAGTGTATTTTCTTACGATTTTTTTTCTGTATTATTTCTGACATTTTTACTGATAGCTCTTGACACTGGAAGACAGCACTAAGACTCTTACTAAAATATATTTGTTTTTTAAACAACTAACCTTAATGAGTGAAACATGAAAGAAGGATCTAAGAAAATCTTTTTATCAGTTTACTACCTATGATACATGAAAATATTTGAAATGCAGTCGTTCAGAGCTAGTGATCGATAGTGAAATGACTACTTGAAGCTAGTAAGGCAAGGCATTTTCATGAAACAGAGTTAAATGAGAGCTGTGAAGAAGTACCAAATTACCTTTGAGTCTGACATTTCCCAGTATAAATTGTGAAGGTCTTTGCAGTCCTGCTGTTATGTCCTTTCATTTCTATAATAAAATCAAGTAAACAAAACCTGCACTGAGATAGAGCTCAAAGTACATATCTTTCCTTCATGGAATTTTGCTCTTTGCTTGTATGTGTAAACTGTTGTGGAATGTTCAGAACAAGAACATGAAGAAAGTGGTTATTCTCTGTGTATCTGTGTGTGTGTGTGTGTGTGTGTGTGTATATATATATATGTCTTCTTTTTTTCCTCACTCTGATGCCAGCAATTCTTTTATGGTGATTTTACTTTGTATTCTAAAATAATAATATTTTTACTAAACATACTGCAATTCTCTCAATACATTTTTCTGTTTTTCATTATTTAATTAAAAAACATTGGACACAATCAAGCAAATATCTGTATTAATGTTCTTGAGGGTATTTATGTCTTCAGTGTGAGATGATAATGTGTGTTTTTCTGTGAAACCACAGCATTGTGTCTCTCTTCAATGATGTTACTATTGCACTACATCAATATCGTTACTATTAGCTGATAAGTGAAAGTGCACTAATTATGCTTTTAAAATTTTAATTGAAAGTTCTATAAAGATGTTGTGGATTTTTATGGTTCCCCTGAGTGTAGTTTGGGAGCCAACATTTCTGAGAAAGAGTGGATAAAGAGTGACATTTTAACTGAAGTCCCGGCTTACGCTAACAACATAATAACAATTCCATAAACTTCTCGCTGATTCTATCTTTCCTTTTTTCCTTTCTCTTTCTCTTTCTCTCTCTTTCTCTCTCTTTCTTTCTCTTTCTCTTTCTCTTTCTCTTTCTTTCTCTTTCTCTTTCTCTTTCTCTTTCTCTTTCTCTTTCTCTTTCTCTTTCTCTTTCTCTTTCTCTTTCTCTTTCTCTTTCTCTTTCTCTTTCTCTTTCTCTTTTCTTTCTTTTTTTTTGAATATAGCCTCTACTGTTAGTTTTTTATGCCTGTATGTGTGTTTGTGCGTCATTTTTACTCTAATGATCTTGAGCTACTCTTGATCATATCTTGAGCCACACTTCATCATTAACAAGAAGTTTAACAAGGGTAGTCAAAATCAGAGCAGTTTGGACAAAGTAGTTTTAAGGAAGATGTTCTTTTTTTCTTATCAGCTGTGGAAAAACAGAAAAGATTATCCTCCTCCTCTTTCTGAGGCCCCCACAATTACATATATTGTGAATGTGCCCCAACACCTGCTGCCCCCCTCCACAGAACAGCCTTGGTTTGTTATTGATAGGGCCAAACCATATTTCATTAGTAGATTTTTCTAAGTAATGTGATGGAAGATACTGAAAAGGAAAAAAAAAAAAAGGAAAAAAGAACCTTGTGGGAATTCCACCAATTGATTTTTGTTGGAAGAAAATCAAGACATCTTGTTATGTGTTAGCTAGAGCTAGAAAAGTGCAAGAATGTGGCAGAAAAGGGAATGTGCAACTTTAAAACATCAACAAATAACAAAATCCTTCCCTTCCCCTTTCCTCTCTGAGAAGACCAGGAGGACTTAGGAAGATGTACAACAGGGAGATAAGCATGGTCTAAACATAGTACAAATCTTTTCCTTTACAGTGGTATGTAGTTATCCATGCCGCTTTGCATTTCAGTAGCCTGTTGCAGGTTTTCTTTTCTCTTAGATTGGATCTCGTCTATTCAGTGAAACTAACATGAATAATTTAAATGCACTACAATTAATCTCCCTTTAGCTAATGTCTTGTAGGAAAGGATGTTTGAAAAGGAAGAGCTGGCTGTACTTATGACATAATAGTAAGACTCCCATCTCTTAACTTCACTCTGAATCCTGTGGTTTTTATGGCTGATTGATTATGTACTTAAATATAAGCAGTTTGCAAATAAGAAAATCCCTGTAACTTCAGGTTATGATATTATTATTGGAAGGTTAATAAAATGATATTGCAAAGGCTACTATTTTATTTAAAGAGGTAATTCATTTTTTCTCTAGAAAAACAGAAGTCAGCCTAAAAAAAAATTCTGTAACTATGTAATCTGTATTTATCTTTTTTCACAGTAAAAATGAACAAAAATGGCTTTAACTTTTGGAAATTACCATTGAATTTTAAGGGATCCAAATTTTACATGTACAAAATAGAGCTGCATGTCAAAAGAAATAATGGTTTATAAATATTTAGTGAACTGTTGTATCAGTTTAGCCACATACACTCCTTTTATTAGCTTTATAGTGAATACTTATATGATTCCTAATGGCTAAGCTTTTTTTTTTTGAGTAAAGCAGGAAGAGTAGATACAATTATAAGCTTTCATCTTCTCTTGTTTATTGGTAAAAATCTTTCTTATTGACAAGGAGCTCAAAACTGGACACTGTTCTCCAGATGGAGTTTTACAAATGAAGGGAATAATCATGTCTCCTGTCCTCCTGTCTATCCTCATACTTACACAGTCCTCAAAGTGGTTAGGTGTCACAAGGGCACGTTACTGACACGTTTGACCCCCAGCTTCTACTTCTACATGAGGTTATTCCATACCCAAATGAAGGACTCTGCATTTGCTGAACTTGCAGTTTGTTTCAGCCCTTTTTTCCCAGCCATTCCTGCCCTCTTGATTATCATCTGCTCCCTTAGCTTTGTGCTGAGGGTGTGCTTGCTGCCTTCCATTCTATCGTCTGGTCATTAATAAAGACGTCCAGTGGTATCAGCTCCAGTATTAGCTCATGAGGAATGCCACTAGCAACTGGCTGCCAGCAGGACTTTAAAAGCATAGGTCACAACCCTGTCTACCCACGGGTCCAGCCAGTTTTCCACCCACCTTATAGCCTGATATAGCTGCAAGAATACTATGGGAGACCATGCTGGAAGCCTGGATAAAGTCAATGAAAATCATGTCCAGTATTCTCCCCTGAGCAAGTCACCTAATCATAAAAAGCAACCAGGTTGGTCAGGTACAGTTTGCCCTTCCTTTTTCATGTGCCAAGGTTATGTTTCTGGAAGGTTTTGATCCATAATCGTCCTAGAAACTAGGGTCAGCTGACTTGTCCTGACTCCCTTTTGCTCTTCTGGAAGATGAACATGGCATTTGCTCTTCCTTCTGTTGCCATAACCTTTCAAAGGTGATGAATAACGGTATCAGATGTCCACTCGCTTGCTGATTTGTCAGCACTCCTGAGAGCAGCCATGCAGCTGCAAGGACTTCTGTGTATCTAATCTGCTTAAGTTGATCCTGATTTGATCTTCCTCTACCAGTGGTGAATATTCATTCCCTAGACTCTGCCAAATTTAATAGGGGACTAATTTTAACACAAAAATCCCACAAAACTGTATATGTATGGAATACATTACTCAACATACATTATTTATAAAGCTAATTTTAGCAACTAACTCCTCTGTACTTCTATTTAAACTGGTAACAAATTGCTAAGCTTAATCTTTAGCTTTATTTTTCACTTACATTTCTCTAAAGTTTTGGATTGAAAATACAAGGCTCATTAGAATACTCACATAGTAACATTCTTCATCATTTTAAAGACCAGATGAATTACAGGTTAATAATTCCCAATATTGCTGTAGGAGATCATGAACCTCAGGGGTTCTGCAAGGAAAATATTGCAGCTTTTCCCCTCCTTGTTATTACCCAACATGGAACAATCAATTAAAAGCTGCTGCTTATGAATACAAGTATTATGATAAATAGTTTTTGTCTGTAATTCAGTACACTGGGGTTGAGTTTTTTGATCAGAAGAACCCACATTTTGAAGGCAGTTTTTTGTACTGTGAAGAACACTGGCTGGGGGCTTGTTTATGTTGCTGACCCTTAAGAGTCCTGGACAAATGATTTTGTTTCTTTTTTTTTGTAAATTAGAGATAGCAGAAGTATCTACTTCTGATGAAGATACAGAGAAAGAAAACAGAAATTGTATTTTTTCCTTCCACTTTTAATGAATTATTTAACAAAAAAGGCATTAAGCAATATATCTGTTGTTTTTGCAGTTCATCTGTGAAAAATAAAGTTTCCATTGTTTTTGATGCTTTGATATTCTTTTGATCTTTAATATATGTTCTAGTCATTTTTGTGTTCACTGGTAGTTTTACACATTAAGAAATTATATTTGTCAAGTTTTTCCAATTCCATTCTACTTATGAGACCAAATGTCTTTGGTTCTCAGATTAACATAACTCATTGGTCATCAATGCATATCCTATTAATTCAGATTTAGTTAAAGCAAAGATGCAAAATTACATATCAAAGAACAAGGCATTTAAACTATGAATGTATTTTGCTATTAACCTCAGCCCAACATAAGTTTAACTTGTTAATTACATTGTTTTGTGTTAGAACTAATGCTACCTTGCTGCAAGAGGATGGCTGTTAAGAGAAATTGGTTGCTGCTAGAAACTGTATTTTTCACTAACAAGATATAAAAAAGTAAATTTATATATACACATATTTAAGGTTATAGATAGAAATCTTGACCTAGTAGCAGTGCTTTTCATGAGATGAAATTCTGGACTTTGGGGCTAAACAAAACTGTAACAATAATAATTTATTTATTCTCAAAAGGTCCCACAAAGGAAGGCTGGTGTCACCGTCTTCATCTCCTGGGGAAACTGAGACAGATGGCTGCCTTCTTAATAACTTTTATACAGTGCAGGAAGATGATGATAGAAATGTAAATGAGTCGTTTTCAGTTCTATTTACTGCCATTGTAGTGAGAAGACACCTCTCTGGAAATGCACCAGAGTACATGAAGTACAAAGAGTAAAAAGTAAAAGTAATGATTAAAAATGAATAGTTATTGATGTTCAGTGCTCTATTTGAATCATAAAAGCATGGATAAAATGTACAAATGCACCTAAGTGACTTGTGAACTTCAGAAGTTTATGTACTTTACTCTCACTGAAACTGTTCCAACTCATTTATGAAAAGCAACTTCCAGTAAATCCTCTTGCACAGCTTATTCTTAAAAGGGGTAAAATAACTTTTATGATGGTATGCAAAATATAATATTCAATGTGAAGAAACACTATAACATATCCAGATTTTTCTGTCTCAAGTGAAGTCATCAAGTATTTGAATAACTATGCTTATTTTTTGTTGTTTTTTAGTGTTGTGTTCATGTTACATCTCAGTATTTGCTAGGAGAAAAGATCTGTATTAGGACGAGTTCACCAGAGGCTGACTGGTTTTAATATTTTATACCTGCCTTACACCCAGAATTTGTTCTTTTTGTTTGTTGTTTTTGCAAATATCCGCTTGCTAAGTGGCATATTTCCACACTATTTCAGGATAAAGAAATTATTACTTTTTAGTTAAAAAAAAAAAAAAAGTAGATTTGAGCATTCACAATGAAGACAGTACAAAAAAAAAAGAAAGAAAAACATGAGACCATTGATGGACATATTTCAAATGGTAATGTCTTTAGCTCTATTCCTATAAAAAATTGAAATTTTACAGAAATTATTTAATAAATTATGATTAACTTGAAACTGAATTCAAAATGTGGCTCATCACAGCCCATCCAAAGACTCATGGCTTTATAACACACCAATAAACCTTCTGATTAGGACCTCAACTTTTTCTCCTTTTTTCTAGCTTTGAGAAATCCCAGCATTCACTTTCATTATCAGGGCTTCTTTTCAGGATGAGTTTTTGTCCATTGTCTGGAATTGGTCACTCGAAAATATGATATACTTATTTTGGTCTTGTCCCTCTTCCCTCTGCCACCTCATAAATGACTTTTTCTTTATATATGAGTTTGTGATAAGTAGTTCATTGCCCTTCAGTGGATGGTGAAACCCATGAGTATATTTTGTAGTCATAATTTTTACTTTTTTATGATAGGATTACTGAATATTATTTTTATGGCATGAATCAAAAGAGGCAAAACCTCTTCTCCCTCTCTCCCTCTCTCTCTCTCTCTGCCTCTCTCTCTCTCTTTTTTCTTCCACAGTACATAGTAGTCATTTTTGTTTTCTCTAGTGTCAGAGTACTTTTGCTTTGAGAAACTTTTGCATAACAGTAACCCTAGAAATAGAATACAACAAAATGATCCATTTAAGTGTCTTAAGAAAGCATGCATTTGCAAATACTGCATGCATTGACAAGTATGATACTGGAGGAAAAATGTTGAAATCCATGGGTATAGTACTGAAATAGGTACATATGTAATTAGGAATCTTTTTTTACTGGCTCTGAACCTAAAGGTATTATTGTAATTGTTTGAAAGATGGTCTCCAGAATTTTAGAAATATATCCGATTTCTTCATGGTTTGCAAGGAAGTCTCCTTAGTTAAAGTCAATGGAAGTGTTTGATCTCTGTTATGTGGCTTGCAGTGGGCAGCATAATGCACATTGCTATTTGATGAGGTCATCTTTTGAACAAAGTACTGTTCCATGTTCTTTCTATAAATAAATTTGAATAAGCTTTATCCTCTGAAAAGGATTCATAGAAAAAATTCATTTTGAAATACCACAGAAATTTATTTATCATCTCCTTTTTGATATCTAGATTGGTACATGATATTTATATATTTTAGGATAATTTATTTTTTCTGTTCATTTCTGTTACCATGTGACTTAAATATTGGAATACCGCTTTTCTGTGAGAGAATATGGGGAAAATAGGGAAGGCAAGGTAGAAAAACAGACTTTTCAACTACTTGAAGGCACTGGGAAACTCATAAAAAGAACTTGACTTGTGTGGCAAAGCTGCTCAGGGCCTTGGTCTGAGCTAACGCAGATGCTTCTTTTTTTTTAAGTTCTATGACAGTAATACAACTTATGCGGAGAGTTTTCTCTCTATTGTGGTTTGTTTTGATGATGATGATGATGATGATTAGTCAGGGTATTTTCTTTCCTGGCTCCTCATGGGAAAATACAAATGTGAGCCTCAAATCCCCTTCAAAAGAGTTAATCCTTCCCTTCTGATTTCTCCAGGTATACCTCCAGGACTTAGTGGCTCAGGTACCATATTCGCTCCATAATACTTTTTTTTTTTTTTTTAGCTTTGATGAATGAACATAAAGGTCATTGACATAGACCAAAAATAAAACTCTACATTGTACCCAAACACCAAACACATCGATGTTTATTTCTGTCCAGGAATATATTTCCTACAGACTTTTTTCCTCTACTTAACAAATTATTTGAATTTCTTTTTGTATGTAACATTGAGGAATGAATTAAAATAGCTTGAATTGAAGATTTTAGATTTTATTTCGTACTTTCTTAACTCTGTCCCCAGTATTCCAGAATGCCATGGTCTCTACTGAAAATGTTTGTTTCAAATTTATAGCTGCTATTCCCTCATTTGTGTAAACTGTATGAAATACCTTTAGAAATAGATCTGTGGAACCAGCTTTTATGTGAATGGATAAAAAAGATAAAAATCATTGTTTTTTTAAGGCTGCTAACATACAGATTCTTCATACCCATCTCTGATTTTACTTCTTTGTAGTTTCTTTCTGAGGAAGAACCATTATATTTATCATTTCCAGACATCTTCCTCTAGTTTTCTCTGCCTCAAAGAGCCATTGTTCCTTGGGCAACAAATAGTCTCCAGACTGAGCAGGCTGGAGTCTCAGCAGTTCTGCTTCTTCCTCCTGCTATGTCTGCAGCTGTAGCCTCACATCCATCTGTTCCTCCACAAGGTCACTCCTTTTTGCCTTAATGCCCTGACTCTCCTGAAGTGGTTGTTCTTGTGTTATTTAGTATATATGCATTCTATATGTACACAGCTTTTTGTTTGCTTCTATATAGCATGCTACAGATCTTTCATATGATACCAGCAAATGTATCAGTTTGTCCCTTTTTGGGGGTACTCTTCCCAGTACTAATTCATCCTTTGTGGACAGCTGCTTGCAAGTATCACACGTTTCAGAGAGTCCCTCTTGCAGTTTCCAAAGAATTTCAAATATCATAGCTATTTAACAGGAAGCTGTAGCTCTATATGAGCTGCAGTGTGTTCATGTATGCACATCTGCTAATGTTTTCCTACTACTATTTGAAAAGTTGGTTTGAAATCAGAGCTGTTTATGCTTTAGTTCACCTGGGACTGGCAAAACCACTTACCAAAGACTGTTCAGTTGAACCTACTTACACTCTGTGCTATTCAGCGTAAGGAAGAAATATTTCTGGAGCAGCCAAATTGCACCACAATTAATAAACAAATGTGGCAGAGAGGCTTATTTTTGAAATCTGTTGCAATGGTTGTAACTGTTAGAACTGGGATCCAATTGCACTGGTCAGATTCAGCACAGTTGATGGCCAGTCTTCAGAAATAAAACATTTGGAAGTAGAAGGATGTACTTCAACTGACGTCAGAAGGCACCCCATAAGAAGAAATATCTCGAGTGGCCCAGTGTTTCAGGCTTCTTACAAGGTATAAGAGGTAACACAAAGAGAAAGAAACCTCTGGATTCTGGCTGACATGTCTCATCCATCTCTTTATCTCATAGAATCCTTAAAAGACAGAGAAAGGGTAGAATTCTGTCTGTGGTCATGCACCAGACATAGATCAATAACTACCCAGGAATAAACAATAAACCTATCCTATAGTATGCCTGGAAGAAAAAAGAAAAGAAAAGAGAGAGTCACAGCCTAGTGCTCAATTCAGTCGCTTCAGTGTGTGTGTCATTCTTTCACCTATGTCAGGATAGTTTTCCTTAATCTAGGTATACCATTATGTGATTTCCCCTGGACCAAAAAATGTTAACAGGATCTGTCATAGGGCAAGACTGTCTGTCAAGATTTTTGTTACTAAAGAGCTTTTCCCCATAATTTTTATATAAGACAAATCAGTATTCCTCTTCATCATTTGTTTCTCTGTATATCCACGTTATTAATTATATTAGCAGAGCTCTGGGAACAAGTCTTGTTAATTAATTTCCGTTCCCTCTGCTGACTATCTGCAAGTGCAAAGTATAGACTATTGCAGATACTAAACCTCGACTGTCTTTTTGCTTGAGTGTTCATGTTTGCTTTAACATTTCTGAGTAATTTGTAAGACAGCTGTGTCCAGATCAGCAAATTAGGAAGCCCAAAATTCCAAATGAATCTAAACAATAAAACAGTTATAGTGAGGATCTGATGTCATCACTATAGACATTTTGGTCATTCCAGCTATAATCTGATCCACTGAATTGAATGAGACATTGGAGGTCCTAGGTACTCTGAGAACACATCTTCTAGTTCAGCTCTATAGGGAAAAAAAATTCAATTTTGATGTCCATGTCTGGCCTCTGAACCAAGGTGCTGTAAATGGGCATGACCACGCTCATGATCTGTACTAAAACACTAATGTAGACTTGCCCAGTGTAGCAGGAAAATCAAATGTTAACGTGGCTCTCTTCTGCAGCTTTCCTTCATATTGTTTGGGAAGGGAGGCAGAGTATAGAAATACGATTCAGCTTTTCAAAAAGCTTTAGTATTTTGAAAGTTTCTACTTTAATGAGCACATCACAAACACATCATAGGAAAAAAAAACACTCAAAATTCACACAGTCCTCATTAGCCTGGTGGAAAGTAGAAGGAGTGGGAAAGGAAAGATGAAAGACAATATAAGAAATCAAGAAGGCTCAGAAATCTATAGGATACAAGGAGCACTGTGCTTCTGCTGTAGGTCTGAGAACCATTTAATCTACCTCTGTGATTCTTGTCAAAAATAATTCAGCTGGTTTTGTATCATCTTTATTTTATAATCAGTTTTAGATCAAGGAGAAAGTTCTCCCCGTAGCTTGTGAAAGCTCTCAGTGGAACTGCAGGGAGGCAGGGGCACAGTGCTGCCAACAAGGCAGGTGATTCGCGTGTAGAGGGAGACGTGTGGTGAGGGAGCAATGTGCTCTGATTTACAGATGTGGCTCTCCAAATAGGAGAAGGAATTTCAGCTCTTATGAAAAGAGGCATTAGCTAGGTAAAAAACTTAAAATTTATAAGGCTGAATGTTGTGTTTCTCTAAATTCTAATGCTTGTCTGATTTTACTTATTTTCTATTTATTGAAGAGAATGATTGAAAAATACACCCCAAGTGCTTTTAAGTTAAGAAAACTAGACTGTTGTGTGTTTTCTGTTGCAAACTAGCTGAAAGTCATTTTTTCTCATATCTAGTTTAGTATTTTTGCTTCAGGAGTTTGTTTTTTTTTCCTCTATTATATTTTCTCTGATATATCTCTCTCTATATAAAATTTGAATGAGAGACAAGTTTTTCACTGCTGCATTAAAATATCAGGCATTGAGATTATTTGTAGTTATCAGGTTTGGAAGATGGAGTACCTTTATTTCTGTTGTGCATTAGAAAATTCGGTTATTGCTCTCTATACATTAACCATTTTTTTTTTCATTAAACATTCATAGAGTTAATTTAAAATGTTTTTAATCATACTAAGGACTGCAAATTTCATATCTTTGCTTGATAGTTCTTCCTTTAAAGTTCAGAGGACCTAATTGCTGCAAATACTTTTATTCCTAATAATCTAAAGATACATCATTTTAAACTGCATTTTTGAGCTGCTAATCTGTTCTGAATTCTAAGTACTTTTATAAACATTTAAAGAGTATTATTAGTATAAAATTACTCCACTTGTCTAAAACTAAATTGCCTCTGATAGTCTAGTTTATAAAAATGTATGTCATTGGTTTATTCAAGCAATGTGATATGTAGATTAGGCTACTGAGAATTCAGTGCTGGTGCACGTTAAATAACAACTTTGATTATATATTTTTTCAATAATTTATCTATAACACTGAATATTTTTATTTCATTACTGTTTAAGAAAATGCTTCATGTTTCTTTCTTACTGCAGAACCTTTGCTGTATTTTGATTATATATTGGTCTGTGACTCAGCTACAGTTCATCCGAACCTTTCATTCACATATGTCTTGATCTTAAACATGCAAATTTAACAGTCCCAGCTGACATTCTCTGCACATCACTTGTAATATTGTACAAAGCAGATTGAACTGTTTAAATAATGTATCTTAAAATAACTAGAATTAAGATTTCCTGCTGCCACAGTAGAGGAACCTTGTGAATATTATTTAATTAGCAGAATTACTTTTAAAATAAACATAAAAATGAAACAAAAACATTTGAAAAATACTAAAAACTTTGTATTACAGAAATAATGTTGGTATAGAACAGTCTGGAGAGGGCAATTCTTCACTTGTTAGTCAAAATCAAAATCTGTGTCTTGCTGATCCAAAATTTATTGAATTTTAATTGGACTATTTGTAGAGGAAGACACCACTACAGATAACAACAAATTTTTGCTGTCAGTGTCATTCTTTAAAGAGTCAACCCTATATCAACAGCAAATGAAATCCTGAGATCTAAGTCAAAACTGACAGTACTGCATTTGTTGGCTTATTATCAGTAAAAATACTTAAGAATATATTTCATATACAAGACATAAGACCATTTGTACTCTGTTTTCAACTGTAATCTCTCTCAAACCCTTAGTTAAACTGAACACAGAGTAAGCATTTAGATGGAAACCTTTAGAGAACAACTAAAATATGCTAGATGAAACAAATCATATATCATCAGAAAAGCTGAAGGAAAGCAGGAAATAGAAGATTGCTAAGTATACACTGAAATAGTGAAATTAATTTCTTTTCATAAAAATTATTTGATATTCCTAAAAGCATGTGTCTTAAAGAATTCCATGTTATTTAAGATCAAATTGTACTATGCTAATTTGATATAATATCCAGATCTGCCTTATTTATGACTTTATGTAATTTACATACCAATTTATAAATAACATGTAAAATACTTAATGATGAAAAATCTATTGTTTTCTCTTACAGAATAACAAACACTTTTATTTCTTTCTTCCTTCTGTTTCTGCTTTGCACATGATGAATCTTTTTGCAACTTGCCTACATACTTCAGGCATTCCTTTAATTCAGTTCCTTTCTTCCTTTCCCTATTTCTCTGAGGACTGACTGTTCAGAAGCAGTGTCTGATGTGTTATATTCAATGTGCCTTTCTGTGTTATACTGCCTATGTTCTTTCCATAAGAATACAAGAGCAGAAACTATTGTTTGACAGAACAAAGCTGGATTGCAATTCCAAATGTAGTCATACTTTAGGAAACTGAAACGTGACCTACATCTTCTGAAAGTCGTAGTCCCTTAGTTTTTGTGATGCTATTAGCAAATATAAGTTGCCTGGCTTTCCTGTTACCATTTTGAAAAAAGTAACCTCATCAAAGCAAGCATATAGCTGTAAAGAAAATACTAGCTGGTGTTCTTTATTTTGATGTTATGTTGCATTCAAGTTACTGCCTAGTTTTCCCAGATTGTCCATCAGTTTTTGTGCTACAGCTTGTGCAGCTTATCTGGACCAAAAAAACACACCTTATGTGCAAAGCAAAGAATTTAGTTAATCTAATTGAAATCTTAACAGTCAAAACAAACTATTATTATTAGCCCATATCAATTATTACAAAAAAATACAGAACACTTACAGAAAAAATCTCAATAATAATAATAATAATAATAATAGGTTTTAAATATTGTACACACTCTTCCTAACAATCTACCCCTTTTCTCTGGTATTATGGTCACCTTTCACTGTCCTGCATCCTAAGGTCAAAGATTTACCTGTGGAGCTTTGCAAAGCATTTGAGCCCCGTTCTTAAAATGTTATACAAGGACCTGAGTGCAGCTGTCTTTGTTCCATAGTTCTCTACCCTGGAAGATCGGGATGGTAACGTCTGTCGCAATTCCTTCCCATTACCTAAGTTTACCTGTAGTATTCAGTTGCTTCTGTGATTTGTACCCAAGAACTGCTAAAACAGTAATATTTTGAGTAGTCCACAATCGTACTTCATAAAGGCTTTGTGGTGACTTTTTATTAAGAATAAAAGCTTATTTTGGACTTTGGTTTTCATTTTTAAGACAGTGCCTGCCAAACAATCTGTGCAGAAATGTAATCTGGAGCAGACTGGTGAAGTTTTATTACTCCATAAAGTAAATAAGTATTAAATCTTGTTCTGATCCAAAATAAGCTTTTATGTGTCCTCTTGTCTCTCTGATGAAATTAGGGAAGCATTTCTACTTCTTACTGTTCTCTCTTGTTTTGACTCCTTTGAATACTCATTCAAAGAATTTAGAGGAATTATTTTTCTTTTTTTTTTCTTTTTACTTTTTATTTTTAAATTTGATAGTAAAGCGAACAAGACAAAACAAGAAACTCAGTATGTTAATAATCCATCCACTGTCTTAAATCTCTGATGCAACTGTAATTACAGTTTTACCTCTTTTAAGATAGGTAGTTGGGGACGGGGGGAAACAACATACAGCCTACTGACAAGTGGCAGAATAAGGCAATATCCATAGCCATGTATCCACAATTTACTTGTTCCAAGATAGCGTATCCTTTTATTTTCTTTTCTAACTTCATTATAAATTTCAACAGGGAAAGCTCTTCATCATAAATCTATAAAATACCTAGCACCATATAGTCCAGTTCTGCCTGGGATGTCTTACAATATCTACTGTAAGAGTAATAAGTATTTGGCTATCAAAAACTTATTACAAATTCTGCATTCCATTTGTCTCTCCAACATTTCTCTTATTGGAAGCCAGCAGAAAAATCTACAATATTTAATGATTTTTCTCCTCTTCTTAATCCCTGAAAGGTGTAAATTCCTAAATGATGCACATACACATTTATACATACTTGTACCTGTGCATGACAGAGAGAACACACTGGAATACCCACTTCAATATTAAGCCTTAGGAAAGATAGAATTATCCGTGCTAGTCAGGAGAGTCATCTGAAGATGAGAATATAGTCCTCTGAGGTACCTTTATTGTCTGAATAGAATTTATCCATTTGTATTTTTCTTAACAGTTCTTATCTGTTTAACAGTAGACCTTCAGACGTGAGCTAATACGAACAACCACTGTATTCATCTTCTGTATGATGGAGAACTTTTGTCTTTCATGTGACTTGGAAATCAATTTAAATCTCCCCTGATAAACGTGTGCGTATCTCTAACTTGGATAGTTAATTACTTCTAACCAAGAGGGAAATGCCTCTATCTCTCTGTCCTATTCTGTTTACCAAAGAAATAGATCTAATTATTTCAGTCTGCCCTACAGTGAACTGGTACATGTGAGGGACTGGCAAGGGTTTCGTGAGTTATTCATGCAAAAACATATTGCAAAAAGGAGGGAAATAATGATCTTATGTACAGCATTAAGAAAGAAAAATGTTCTCCTTCCCACAGTGATCCTGTACATTTTCCTCAAGAAGTTAATGTCTATGTTTTTCACTGTCTCCTGTCTCAGAAGTAGTTACAAATTCTAATTGAAAATGTCACATTGCTTCCCCGTGTATTTCAGATCTGTCTTCTATTAAGATGACTTTAATTCACTCATAGTCTTTTGGAAAAAGTGTTGTAGCTGATGCTACAATATTGTGGTATAGGTACAATGAGGGAAAGGATTTATTTCTGTAGTATATGTAAGAAAATATGAGGTGTTCCATAACTTTCATTAACTTCACATCATTAATATATTTCTAGGAAGTTAAAAAAAATATAAAAAAGTTACAAAAAGTTATAACTTTTTAAGTTTTATAAGTTATAATTTATAAAAGTTATAAAATTATAAAAAAGTTATAAAAAAGATGCTCTGTATTTAGGGTTTAGGATAAAAGTTTATAGTTATGACAAGAAGTAGGTCCAGGTATTAATGCTGTTTTCTGTCCTTCCAGCTTTGTGCCACACCAGCGTGTTTCTTGTATTAGGCTATCTTAATATAAAAACCTCCTGAGAATAGGTATTTCAGATTTTCACTATCTTTTAGTACACATGTGCTAGGGATTTACTTAGTACATTGATTCAGTCTTCTGAATTCAGTCTTTTTTTTTTTTTTTTTTTAATGCCATTCTAACTACCTGAACTGAAATTCTAACAGTACTATTATACAATACTTAAGTCTGTGATGGCCTCATGATGTTTGATGGACTGACTGTGTTGCTACTACTTTCAGTGATTTGAAGTGCTGTGCAGTTGGAGTGGCTTATTTCTCCCACCCAACTTCTTTTAGCCCCTTCAGAAGAATATCCAAGCCTTCCCACTTCAAGGGAAGTATCAGTGAATCATGTTTTGTGGTCCCTATTGATCCTTATGTCCAGATGATGTAATATTATTAGTGTTAATGTCATTCATTGGGTGAAGTTCAAAAGAGATCCTCATTTAATAGCTTGTGATATAGCTACACATCAGTCCTACCTTTAAAAATCTATACATTGTTATGTTGGTTAAATATTTCACTATAAGCAGCTGTTTGTTCTAGTTGGATACATCACTTATATTTGTCATAGCCACTTTTACATACTTAAAATAAGAAGTTTACTTTTGTATTAGTTTATGGTGATTTTATCTCTCTTTGCGATTTTTTAAAAATATTTTTGAAGTATTATGTTTCTAAATATTTGTATATTTGTATTCTTTTCTGTTTTGAGAAAAAGAGAATTGTGTCTGGCTGTAGCAATTTAGATAACAGAAAGCATCCAAAATGCTAAGATATTTGAGGTACTCTGGTTTAAAATATTCAAGTAAAGATATCTTTATGTAAAGTCCTGTTTATTTGCTGTTGTGTGATCATTCATGCTAGTGATAGTGATTTCTTTGCACGTTCTGTTAAACCGTTCAAACTTGAATTTTCTAGTAACAGTCTTACATTATGAATATCTCCTGAATATTTAAATTTACAATTTTTAAATATTACAGAATTACTGTATAGCCTCTAGCTGGTAATATTCTAGATCCTGTAACATTTGCTCTACCAGTGACAAAGAAATCTCTTTGAAGTTTTACTTGATAGTAATTACTTTTAGTGGCTGTTTAAGAGAGCTTTTAGCTCAGATTCAAAAAGGTTGTTAACTATTGTGAAACTTAGAGTTTTATTGCCCAAAGTGAATATCTCATTCCAGGTGTGGAATGCAAAATAGTAAGTTGGACTTCCATGGTAAATGTTTTTTAGCAGGAAAGAGTTGAGATCCTTAAAACAATATTGCTAACATACAAGTTCCTTAGAAAGTGGAAGGATGAGGAAAAGGAAAGTAAGGCACTAAGGAAGGTGCACAGAAGCTATCAAGTGAGAAACATTGAAAAAAGTGTATATTTGACAGTTTGTCTTTTTCTGGATTCTGACATCTCATTTCAGATATAGGACTGCTGTGCTGTTAGTATTCAGAGACTGTAAATACTTCCGTGTGCTCAAGTATATGTCATTTATGTGATATAGCTGACTGGCTTGCTCTTTGCTTTTGGAAAGACAGCTAGAGGTTGTGCTGCTGCCAACCTTTTTTGTAATACCTTGTGGTTAGACAAATTGCTCAAGAGTTGAGGAGACCTAAGTATTATATTTGTTCTTTAATCTGAGGGATTGTAATGCATGTCTCCTGTTTCCAAGGTGAAATCTCAATAGCCCAGCCAGAAACTAGGGATATCTCTTGTATCTGATGAGGGTCTCAACGGGGAGGTGGAGTATACTTTCTATTTCCATGTATGTTTCTTGTTTTAGTGTTGTGGTGGCAAACATGGTGCCAGTTGTATGTCTTATCCACACTTAGCACTGGAGCAAAATCAGATTTACCTAAGACTCCAAAGTTCTAGTAGAGGGGGCCCTGATATCCCCAAGGTAACAGCTACCATTCCCAGGGATTATTCTCTTGGTGAAATAAAGCTGCTCTGAAACTACTGGTACAAGATTCATTCATCTGTAGACTAATAATTTGTTCTATTTTTAATCCAGTGGTTGCCTAGTGTAAAATGCGGAAGTATTCTTTGGGAAGGGACAAGAACTCTTTTTTTCTCTCCCACTTACACCTACATAATTTCTCCATATTATAAACACAAAACTGAAAAGTCAAGTCCTGTTTTGTTTCCTCCTTACTTGCAATCCTGGCTACATAGCAAAGCTGATAATTTTGGCAGGTGAACATTAAGCAGCTTCATGTGGTAGGTCAACTAAATTATAGTACCTATGAACATACACTGTTACAAAAATTTTGGATACTTAAGTAATTGGATTTTGTTTTTTTTTTTGGTTTTTTTAGCCTTTTTTTTTCCCCCTAGAGAAATGTATGTATACATGCTAGTAGTATCTGTGGGATGTCAGGATATTTGTTCTTTTAAGTTCACAGCTGAATCTCATAAAAAACAGACTGACAAAACTGTGGAGGAAGTTCTTTTCAACCAGGAGACCGTAGCTAGTAACAAAGACTGAGAAATGATCAGGAATACATAAAGCTAGAACTTCAGCCAAGCACTTCATAATGTGAAACCATGCCTTAGGCAACAGAATACATTAGTGTCTTTTTCTGAATCACTCTCATTAATTTAGGTGCCTAAATTCCTCATAATTTTCAGTTAAGGCGAAAAAATGCTACTGAAGATCTTACCCGTAGAGAATTTCAAAATACAGAAATATATTGCTCAGGTATATATATCTAGCAATTAATTACAATGCCTCACAAACTCCTTTTCGAATAAACTAAACTGCTGTTACACTGAAAATTGCAGGTAATACAGGTTATTTTAAAGCCAAATTAGATTAGACTAAGCTTTTCACCATCTGTTCCATATATTTACTATGAATGCAAAAGAATGTCATCCTCCAAATTGCCATGAGGAGTAAGGTGTAAATGATTTAAATACAGCTATATGTTAGAACATCTTGGAATACAACTAAAAATCTCTTGTATTAAATGTGTTTGTATGTTAGTAAAAGGAAAATGTAATTGTATCCTAAGAAAGGACTGATTTAAAGACAACTGATGTGATTATAAAGACTCAGTCTGTTGATCAGAACTAAAAGTGCATCTCCAGCCTAATAATTTTCATGTATGAAATGAAAGTATTTGAAAGTTTAGTATGAAGCTATAAGTGCAGTATTGCATACTGCGTCACAGACTTCTCTTGTTTGGCAGATTGTTTTCCGCTCAACTGCATTTTTCACTCCTGCGTGAATTGCCAGCATCCTATCTCTGGTCTCAGACTTGATCAACACATCTTCCCAAGGGCAGATGATAAATATAGCTTAAGGTTGTGGACTCCTGACAGTTCACTGTGATGACCTCATCAGAGCTGAAATTAGGTTAATGTGGCAGCTTTACTGTTTCTCTGAGTAGAGAGAAGTTATTGAAATTCAAGCTAATAGTTAATCAGCCATTTTTCACAAGACACATTTTTTAGGATTCAGTGTTAGTAAGGAAGTAAGGATGATAAAGCAGTAATTGGACTCAACCTGGTAAAAGTAGCTTACATATAAGTCCCTAATATGGCCAGTCTCAAGTCTCTCAAATCTTCATTCTTGTTCGCTCTTGTAAAGATCCTTTTCTGAAAATTAAGGCTGTTTATTTTCTTTCTTTACCAGATCTCTTGAGGTTGGCCAAAACAGCATAACATGGCCTTACTCCTCCGACTATATATTTCCCTTCTCTTATGCATACTTTAGAGTGATATTTCCAAAGACTTAGAGTTTATGCTACTAAACTGCACTCATTATTATACAGAAAATTCAGTTCCCTTAGGAAATGACACCCTGTGGTACAGGAACACAGCAATATATGTTAGTAGGTGTTAGTAAATTGAGTAGTCTGTGTATTCACAACATCTGTAGTATAAGAAATCTTTGAAATTCTCCTAATTCTAAAGCACCATGTGTGTGAAACAATGTGCAAACTTTGTGTTTGACTTTATTAGCATTTTTAGCTCTTCTGATTTACTTACATAAATTTTCAATAAAAACACCAGACAGACACCTTGAATGCCATCACAGAAGACTATTACATAACTCTGTGTAACTACAGTTTGGAGTATACTGAAGATGGTCTGCTTTTGTAACCTATAAATTACAGCCAGAAGAATTCAGACCACGAACATTATTTCACTGGACAGTAGCTGAAGTCAAGCATATACTACTACTGGTTCAGAGTGATTCCTGGAAAACTCTTAACTTTTTGGTAACTTTGTCAAGTAATTCTTACTTTATATAACTTCACCTAAACTTATCTTCGCCATTTGTTTTAAAATAGCATTTTTATGGCAAGTGCCTATAAGAGCTATTTAAGGTTCACAAACATTCTTCATATATTTACATATTTATGATTGATTGCAGACATTTATTTTCTGTGGCATATTAAAAAATATGAAGGATGCAATATTTGTAATACAAATGTACATGAGATACTGGCTTGTTTGTGGACAGCAAAGTATATGTAGTAACAAACAGAAATTAGAGAAAAAAAATGAAAAAGTTGTTCAAATTTACATGTTGTATGAATATAGGTTAATATGACTGATATTGACAAGGATTTACAGACTGAAAACTTTTTAATGAAACTAAGCTAATGAAACTAGGACTGAGAACAGTATCAGTAAAACCATGACACTTACGGTTTAAGTAGCTGCATTTCTGTTTTCTAAACACAGGTAAAAATAGTTTTGTGATGAGTGCAAATACCAAACTAGTAATAGGTTGTGCAAAGTATAGACTTTATGCAATTTACTACCATGTGCATAACACAATAAATCAAGACTTATTTCATGGTGATACCAGAGCTCACCAGCTTCTTGCCACAAAATGCTGGATTCTGCTTTTTTCCAGTATTACCACAGGGTTATGCTGCTTACCAAACTTTCAGAAGCAAAGAAAACCTGTGAAACATTTCTCATTTTGAATTACATCTGTGGCTAGACAGAGTCCTTTGGCTGATAGAACAAGCATATCTTAGTTGAAAATCAACCATTGTTGGCTTTTCTGCTATATTTTTAAAGGAACTTACAGTGATTGGCATTCCTACTTCACAATTCCCAACTTCTCAAAGCTAGATTTTTTTCACTATCCAATTTGCACTTTCTTTCAATTATTTTAAGGCCTAATAAATATTCAAAGAAATAATTGCATACCTCTTCACAAAGAATGACAAGGTGGAAAGAAAAAATGAAGCCTTTTTGCTTTCTTCACAAGATTTTTGCATTGGAAACATGTTTTGATTTTATCAGAGAAATCAGCATTCCTTTAGGGGTGGAGAAACTGTAGCAATTTTTTGACAGCTTCATCACAAGCAAGAGTCTCTGGAGTCTGAAACCTCTGTCCAGAGTGTCTGTTACAGAATAAATTAACATATGATTTTCTTTCTCTTTGAAGTTACAGCAATATTTTAGGTAAATATGATTGAAAAGAACTTAAATGTTACAAAATAAGAATATATCCATACTCTCTTGAGCATGACCTAAAAATGTAGGGGCAGCAATTAGCCAGGAACATTTTTCTCTTCCTGTCAAGGGCGTTTTCAAATTCAATTTATAAAAACACTGTATAAGTAACCTAAAACTTTTTCTTAAAGAGCATTTTAGTCAAAGTAACTATGACATTCAATGATCTGTCATTGCTGAAACTGTTTGGCAAGCAGCATGACCCTGCAGTAATACTGGAAAAAAGCAGAATTCAGCTCTGTTTTTATGAGTATCCAGTAACCTGCATGGAACAGTAATAAATGTATTCAGGACTGTATTTATTCTCCAATAACATCTGACTTCATGTTAGACTATTGAAGGAGGGTTTCCCATGTGGCTATTAAAAAGCTGCCAGCTATACTCTTGGAATTAGTTAATCTTACACCAGTGATCCTCACTAGTTGAAGAAGTTTCTCTGCATTAGGTAAAGATGTCTGCAATTACTTTATTTCAGAAAAAGATCTCAGTTGTGGAACTGGATATTTTAATCAATGATAATTACGGAAGAAGGACACTGACTTCTCACTGACTTCTGTCCCTCTCAGTCACTACAACAGATCCTTTCTTGATAACCACTTGTCATGAATCCATTTATATTTCAATGACACCTTTATACATTCTGGTGCTTGAATCATGTTCTGCTGCTAGCACTTTTAAGTGTGTAAAATAGACATTTAGTTAAAGTTTGATAAGAATGTAATTTTATATTGAAGAAATACCATCTAATTATTTTAAAGTATTCTGAGAAGACTGTTACTTCTCAGAGAGAACAAAGGCTAAAGGATTTATTCAGAGTATAAAAGTCTTAATAAAACCAAATTTTTAATTTAACTTACTGAGTGAAGAAGCTAGTTCTCTTAGGTAAGCTGTCTAACAGGTATCTTTTTTTTTAACTACATATGATTTAAACATAGAAAATGTAATTTAGGGTAGTACATTTATCAATACAGATTTTTGAAGAGGTGGTTACTTGTAAAAACTTGCAGTATGCTTATATGTGAATGATGAAAGGCCGTGTTACCACAACAGTTTCCTTGTATGTGAAAAATACTGTAACTTTGTAGGCTCCTGGCATAAAGTGTTTTATTGTTTATGTTCAAGTCAGGTCCAATCTCTTCTGCTCCTACTTTTATCTTTTGAAAATAAAATCAAGGACAGTAGATCATTACATAGCTAGCTATGTATTTTTAACCAGAAGCCTTGCACATCAGAAAAAAAAAAAAAAAGAAGAAGAAAACCATACAGACAGAAAAAAAATGTTTTACATTTGGAAGCACTCAGACAACAAGAACTGATTTTGGTGAAGGAAGAGGTACTTGAAAAAAGGAATTCCATTCTTACAAGATGTTGTTGCAGGAGTTTTTATCTGTGCGTCAGGCACTACAAGACTTGCAGCAGGCGCTAGAAAGCCTGTCAGAGGTATGAGAGAATATGTAGTTCTGTAGGTTTTCCACACCTACCTCTAGGAGTATGTTGCATCTGCTCCTAAACAGTGTTTTTTAGATTAGCTAATAACTAATGTTGATTGCTTTAAGCAAGACAGTTACCTTCACTGCGTGCTAAAGTCTTCATAATGGGTTGAACGCTGTAATTAAATCAATGACTGTTTCTGACTCTTTTGACCTGCATCACACAGGCTGCAAAACTATGTAATTTTTTTCATGTATTGATTAAAAACTTCAACTAGTAGTATTTCTTGTCTGCCATGTTGTAAATGATGACAAGAAAATGATACTCAAAATCCTCCAGAGTGACAACATAAGGTACTGTCAATTGGGAAGTCCAGAGCACTAATCAAGGAACTATAGACTTAAATTGAACTTAAAAATATATAGATAGGATTTGAAAATAAAATGTTTGGCTATTTCTTTAAATCTTCACTAGGATTTTTCTGTGAGCAAAACACTGCCTGTAAGGGCAAAGCCATAATACAGCCCATTAAAGTACAGCCCACAAGCTGCTATAAATTTGGTTAAAGTAGATTTTTTTTTAATTATATGTATGTGTGTTTGTGTGTGTATGTTTAAAATTACATAACTTGAAACTTTTTTAAAGTTTGTAATAAAAAATCCAGAGAAAAAATTTGAAAGTTTTCACTTAAAGTAATCTTGAATGACATCTATTGATTCCTTCAGTAGAATTACAGAGCCAAGAAATTTCCTACTTTGTGTATATAGTGGGTGCAAAGCAATTTAAGAAAAGATCTATACACCGAATAGTTTTTCTCCATTTCAGTGTTTTGTGATACCACAGTACAAAGTGATGATAGCACTCTTCCTGCTGCTTCAGGATTCATACTTAGAAAACAGCACAGAAGCGCACCCTCTGAGAACGGAGGGATGTTTAGCTGGATAGGGAAGGGGCAGCTACTATTTTCAGAATGCTGTATTCTTGAACTCCGATGTGGTACATGAGTATCTTAATGGCAATATCTTTGATACAAGATCAATACCAAAAGGTACATGTAGACCAACCCTTGAAGTTACAGTCTTGTTAGGTGGTGCTCAGTAAGATGGAGAGATGGCTGCTTGTCACTTCAGCTTTGTAAATAAGCTGAAATTTGCCTTTTTTTTTTCTCTCTTCTTGCTGATAAGAGTGACAGTAACTAGACTAAAACTTGAACCAAATCTTTTGCGGTTCTAAGCTCTGTGGCTTTGAAATTCATGTTTGTCTGAAAGGCACATTATTTTCTGTTAATGCTAACTAATTTCACATGCCATTGCTGACTCTTTCTGGATTCACATAGCATAGATAGTAACTTTACATTTTATTGTACTGAAAAGTGTATGTGCGTTTCTGTGACTATTATAAAAAAATACATTTAGTGAAAAAATTTTGTTCATTACATTATAGAAGTGAATTTTGTCTTATTCTGCAAAAGAGGTAAGAACTGTAACATGACCTATTCCAATGATTACTTAAATGCAAATTGAAAGTTTTACTGGGAGCTTTTATATTAAAAAATGCTCCCCGGCATCCTATTTCAGTTTCTGCTTCATCTTAATTCAGCTTTAATATCAGTTTTGAATTCAGTTCTTTATTTAGTTTTATATATTTTGATTTTTTTTGTCCCATTTATATAGTTAAATCTTTACAGGAAAACGTACTGAATTTTAACCCTCAAATACCAAATTGTCATTCAAAATCAATTCTCGGTAATTTTTTATGGGTATATTTTTATGGGTAAATATTTTATGAGTAATACTTAATAATTGCCTTCCATTTTTCTCCTTTCTTACCCTCAAAAGATTGATTTAGAAGAGTTCTATTCTCAGAGCAATTACAGACAAACCATGCTTGACTTTTTCAGACAGCAGAAATTCATAAAGTTGATTCAGTCCCCAAGACTATCTTTTATGATTTGAAGGGTGATATTAGTTTTCCAAGATGCTTTATAAAGACATTTTAAAAAGTATCAAGGAACTTGAATGCTAAGGATATTTTCAGCATTTGCAGAATTTGAAGTTTTATCTCTTCTTTTTAGCCTAGTTTCATTGAAAAGTAGGTTTATGCAGTTACCTTCTTCATCTATCAACCCTTTCCCCTAACAAATCTTTACCTACTGCCAATTAAAATGAAATTTGACTAAGTACAGAGCTCAAAAACAGTAATTTCTTTAGATTTTATAAAATTCAGAGCTGGATAGGAAAAAAAAAAAAAAGTTCAGTACTGGGAGAAAAGCTACATGAGGAGCTCAGCAGCTGACCGTTCTTCCTGAACTGCCTGATCAGAGAATGACGTGGATTGGAATGGACATCTGCAATTCCCTCTCCTGATGCCCATGTGGAGCTCATGGAGCTCACACCAGGCCACTCTACACACTCCTCCCTGCCCAGATGATGTCTGGGAAAGGGGCATGGAAGGAATTAAAAATATTCCTGAGGTAGATGTAAAGCAAAGATATAAACTGAAGATATCACAAGGGAGAGGTGACATGGGTAAAGGAGATGTTGCACAGTTGTAGGACAACAATGTAGGAAAACAATACAAATCTGAGAAACAAGTGTAGTTAGACTTGTTCATTAAACAACATATAGATGGAAGTTGTTTTTTTAGCTGTTCACTCTTGCAAATATTTTTGTGGAACCACTGACAAAATGTGATCCCTAGGAACTGCTTAGAACTTGCTAAAGAATTCATGCTGGTAAATTCAATGATAATACAATTATATAAGGCATTTAGGTACAGTAAATGTTAAAAGCAAGACTGTAATAAAACTTTTATGCATATCGGTGAACAGTCACTTACTGGCTGTAATTAGCATTTCCATTTCAGCACTAAATTTAAAATCTTAAATCATATTAGATTTCTGAATTTTTAAGAATTACTGTAAACATGTACAAGCATATGGATTTCTTGTTTGAAAGGAAATTCTGTGCCACTCTTTGCAGCTCAAAAATTGTATCTGCTTCCGAAGGTAGAAATGACTGAATGATGAATGTAGATGTTTGGATTCCAGTTGTTTTTTTCAAATATTTAATAACGTATACCTTTTGCCTCCTATACCCATGCATCTGTCTGTCTGTCTCTCTTTGTCTTTCCCCAATACTTACTGCACTGCTGGAAGCTTTGTCCAGAATTCCAGAATTGCAAAGCTTGCTAATAAAGCACTTTGGTGCATAGCAAATACAGGTAAGCCAGAGGTCAAAGTATGTTTGATGTGCACTGCCACTTAGTTGATGTAGGTATAAATAAATACATTTAGGCAGAATTTAGCATATGATCAAAGTCAAATACACATGGGGTTAAATTTTTTTGAACCTCATAAAACCTTTTTTGAAGTTCATAAAATCATAATAAGCATTTCCTTCCCTTTGAGAATATGTTTGCATTGTACTTGTTCATTCATGTGACTGCACCATTGTGTGTCAAATTTTTACTGCTTTCATAAGCAGCATTCCTAAAACATTGTTACAAGTAAGCTGATAATCTTGCCAGATTCCTGACAACAGCACAAATTTTCACTTTGGGGGGTTCAGTTCAATTAAAATCTTTTTTTTTTTTTTTCCTTAATAGTTTTGAAATTGGAAAAAAGATATTATCAAGGTAGGATTTATCTTAGGATTTTAGACAGAAACCTATAGAAAAACTGTTGGCAGAAACATCTAGCCATCATATCCAGGAGATCATCTAGTCCGATCTCCTGTTCAAAGTAGGGTGAACTTTAAAGCTAGGTTTGGGTTTCCCTATGCCTTTCAAAGCTGAGTTTTGCATACCTTTAAGGATGAAGAATGCACTGCATCCTTGGACAACCTATTCCAGTGCTTAATCATAAATTCCCGTATGCTAACATGTTCCTGCTGCATCTTATTGTTGTGTGCTTCAGAGAAAAAATTGGCATCTAATAGCAAGTTGCCTAGTCTAAGCTAGTCATCTTAACTTCCTCTAATTAGTGGACAGAAATATATATATACACATTCAGTGACTCAAGCCAGCTATCTCAGACACTTTCTCAGTGATCTGAATCACCTCCTGAGGTGCCTGTTTCTCTGACTGCATTTGAAATCTAGTTTAGTTTTAGATAAATAACTCTGGTAGTATGGTTTTAAACTAGGCTAAATACTAACACTTTATAGAGATCAGGAAAAGATTCATAGTTATTTCATCTTTGCCCATCCTTATACATTCATACCTTTTTATATTTTTATGTCTTTTATACCTTACTTATCAGTATTAAAGAAGGCTGATAAGTCACAGATTTTTTTGTTATTATTATTTGTAGATTGTGTAAGTGTGCGTTTATTTTAGTATTGATTTTTCCTTTTTTGACTGTAAGTGTTCTGATTATAGTCAGCTCTGATCTGGCAATAACTTCTGAGAATGGATTATCAAAGCTGAGAAAGAAAGGTCAAATCTATGATTAAAACTTCACAAGACCAAGAAGGGAGGTTCCTTATATGGCTAATAACTTTAATGAGTGACATTTTTTCACATTATCTTTCTTGTTTGTGGACACAGAAAGAGGTCTGATGGTGAAAAGAAAAAAAAAGTATGTATAATGGGTAGTGTGTTTTGATTAAAAAGTCTTTTTCCTGATTTACACAAAATGTATGTAAAAAAATCTTACAAAATTAACAAGAAATAATGGTGTGTTTGCTTATGACTTCATGATTTCTTAAACATGGAATAAGGCAACTCGGACTTTAAATTTTATTGTTATCTATTGATAAATGAATAAAAATATGATGTGATTCATTGTGATGAATGATCTAGACTTCTCTATTTTACAGGAATATTAAGAAAAAGGGAATTTCCAAAGAACAAGTACTGGTTTGATTAATTTGATTTTTTTTCCATTCTATTCCATATCATTTCCTAAAAAGTTCTTCTGAAAATAAAAGGTATTTTAAAAAGCAGGAAACAGAAAATATTTTAATTTATTGAAGAAAGTAAAAAGAAAAAAAAGGGGTTGTTGGTTCTTGACCTTAGATTTCGAATTCCAAAGACTCTCTCGGACAGCTTTTCAGAGATATCCATATTTATGTCCGAAATATTTCAGAATCAGACAGTTTTCTTCTATTTGTTTTGGTTTGTCATTTTCTAGTCTTTCTGATATATTGACCAAGATGAGACTAAAATATAGAATAGGAAAGCATATTCGAAATCAGAATGGTTATGTCAGTAAATGGAAGATATTCTTTCATTTGTCCCAGTGATTTGGTCTCCCAACACTTAACTGTAGTCTCAGGAAACACTAGTAACTCTCACCACTTTATTCACCTGCTTTCACTTGAGATTGTACTTATTTCTTGAAATAGATTTCTGCATTGTCATATATACTAAAATGACCTGTTGTTAACATCTTTAAAGCTATTTCATGGTCTTGGTTCATAATACAAACATACTTTTAAGGAACGATTTGTACAATGGAAAATTTTTTATGAATAGCTGATCTGCTACTTGCTTCTAGAACAACTTTGCCCTTTTTTCGACAGAATCTAGAAATACTTTTATTTTTCTAGTGAAGGTCATGAGACACAGGCCATAACTTTTTTTAGAGCACACTAGCAATTGCTTCTATTTATCCTGAGAACATATTTTCTTGAAAAATAATTAATTTGATGCAAGAAATTTCAAAGGTGAGAGTCACCTGAAACCAAATGGTTGCAATATATAACAGTATACAGTCACCTCTGGTACAGAAGATACTTGATTTTTTACAGAATCTGAATTCAAACTGGGGTGAAAGTCCCTAGATGCACTCAGGTTGCATTGTCAAGGCTAAAGTGAAAGAGTGATAGTAATCCACGTTTATAGAACATGAAAGGCATCTTTCAGCCTATTAACTTCAGTTGCACTTTTAATACTTTTGATCTGTTATGAATTGTTTTTCATTTTCTTTGCTGGCTGTGCCTACCTAAAGAAAATGAAGGGAAAAGTTTACTTCTGATTGAAATAATACAATCCACTTTGCTTGTTGTCTTATATTTCCCCATCTTCCTTCAAAGACCTTTTATTCAGTGGAAAACTTGAAGTAAAACTTTGTAAAAAAAAAAACAAAAGAACAGCTAGTAACACAATTGTTGCTGATAGAGCTTTTTCTGTCTTTCTTATATCTTAGTTATCTAGCATAGGGGAAACCTGGATTCGGTTTTCTTTTCTGTCTCAAAAAATGTAGATCTTCCACATTTTACACATATATTTGCATGTTTGATCCTAATTTTCCTCCTCCTCTTCCATTTTGATGACTGTAGTTCACTTTTCCCTTCGAACAAAAGGAATTCATTCCAAAAGGATTATCTGGAGAAAAAGATATATTTTTCTAGTAATTTTGAGATTACCTAAACTGCATTGTTCAAGAATTTACTTAAAACACTTTACCAAACATTTCTTTTTCTTTCTATGTATGCATTTAGAAAGGAGAGGGACAATCATGAAAATTTGTACAATTTTACAGTGAATAAAAACTTAATTTCACACTCCTGATGAGCTGGCTTGGAAGAGTGCCTGCTCACCTGGAAAAACCAACCCACTGCAGCAAGTATCTTGGAGCATTGGAGAGACAGGTCAAGTTAAAACCCCCCAGTGATGCTACAAAGCCCAAGGAACTTAGAAATCATGTTTCCGGATTCTACTGACAGCATGATATTCTCCTCCAGAGTCTTACATTCTGTCTATTCATTGCTTCGGGCTTGGTAACTGTTAGATGGAACTCAGAAAACACTACATAACTACATTAACTTTCCAATTTTGACTGTGGGCTATGAAATATGCTTTCATATCTTCTTTCTGTATGGTTACTTTCAACTCTGTTTAAAAGAAAGTATAGCAGAAAAGCGTTAACAGTTCATAAATTAATATGGACTGGAATATCAGACTGCAGTTAATTCTATTCAGTTCATCTAGGGAGAGATTGATTTTTTTATTTAATTTAACTGTGTGGATGAAAAAAGATTTGTGCCATTTAGATTTTTTACCATTTCAGTACGACAGTAGTATTTTATAATAACATTATGTTTCTGCAATTTATTTTGTTGTTACCAAGAAGAAGTTACCAAAAGTATTCTGTAAATTCTTAATAAAGCTGTTGCTTTCAAAACAAATGTAGTTTTTCTGGACAGTTTTCTAGTTAATGGAATCAGTCAGTATTGCCCCAATGCCACCACGTAAACTGACTCCCGTTGCTTTTCTGTTTGAGAAGGAATAGCTGTATGGAGTTCTTTCAGCTACAAACAGGAAATGTTAGTTGCAGTAGCTTAAGGCACAGCTAGGCCTGATCGTCGTATGTAGGAGGAGTTGAAAAGAACAAGATAGATCATGAATAACAATACTAAAATCGTATTTTGAATTAGATTGTTTTCACTGCATTGTGCACTGTAATATGGAATATCTAGTAATTATTTAGTAATTCTTGTACATGGTAAGCATACTGTGTGTAAGTATTGAGGGAAGCAGGTTACAGAATGGAGCTCTTCAGGAGAAAGAACATAAAGTCAAAGCTGTACTCAGGGATTTTCAGAGTGAGGCTAACCTGCGGAAATGAACTTTCTTCAGTCTCCAGTGTCCTTGTTCAAGAAGTTGTTAAATATAGCTAAAACTACTCATTTTTTTTAATTGATTTTAAGATAACACTGTGTTTTTGAGGTGTATTTTACTTAACAACAACAAAGTTTTCTATTCACATTGCCATGTGATTAAAATTGTTCTATAGGTGTCAGATTGATAAAATGAATGAGTGGTTTAAAAAAGCCCTAACAGTTTTACTTCTTCTAATGCAAATATCAGAGTCTTATTTTATTTTAACTTGTTCTAGTATAATGTATTTTTCAGGTATGATATGACTGAATACATTCAGGTTAAAAAATCAAAAAAAAAGGAGAAAAAGTAATGAAATGAAATTTATGGACATGGAATACAGTAGAAAAATTATGAGTTATAAAACAAACTGAATTTTATATCATGTTTTATGAGATAATTTTAAACAATATATGCAAGACCATTTTTTTGAGACTGATTGAATTAATTAATGATGGCAGAACTCTTTTTCCTAGTTCACATCAGCATTGCAAGACAGTGAATAGAACTTTGCAGCTCTTGCAAAACCATCAGTCAAGCTCATATTACACTGGCGAGACAGAGTAATTTTTGAATTGTTAATGTCTTATCAGGTGTCAGTATGATGAATTGTCTTTTGAAAAATGTGGCAATGTCATCTTTAAGCAGACACAAGGTTGTAATATATGTTGTGCAACAATATTTGCATAATTTTCTGCTATCAAGCAGTATTTTAAATGCAAGCAAAAAAAATAGAGATGATGAAAAGTTTAGAGCTTAGTAAATCTGAAATATATTTGTGTGAGCATCTGAAATACTGTAATTACTGCACATAATTGTTAAAACTATGCTCTAGATTGTTCTTGAGCTTGCTCCTGTGGCAGGCAAGATTCAGTATTAATTACCAGCCAGTTTGTTAATGCGTTACAGGATTTCCTCATGACAGGCAAACTTCATTCTCATTATTCTTTAACTAAAGCAGTAACAAATGAGGCAGCAGTGAAAGAGGTTAGAGTATCATCAACAGAAACACGTCCCAAGTTCAATCAATTGCATCAGGAAGACATTTTATGTTTGGTGGCCAGCCACGGTGGAGGAAGGAGATTACTCTTTTTTTCCTGCACTCAAAAGTCTGTGAAGACTATGCAAGTGGAAATGTTCCAACATGTCCAAGCCTGCTCACTGCACTGGCAGGATGTCTGACATCACCGATTTCCAGACCCTTCTCAAGAAATAGAAGATCTTAACCCTGGCAGCAGTTTAGAGGAAAATAGAAACAATGACATGGATTCAACAGCAGGTTGCAAATTCATTGTGTTATGTAATATCCAAATATAAACTGTAACCAGCTCATCTGTAGAGGATTTCTGCATCATAATCCTTGATGAGGGGAAACCAAATTATTTTCATACAGGCAAGGAACACACTGAATAAACTAGAAGGACATTTGGGCTATGCAGGTCTCTGCGCTGTGCCAATAAAGGGGCATCCGGGATTCTTTCAGATTTCAGGATTAGCTGCACTGAACTCAAGAGACATCATTTGTCAAGTACGAGAATTTATTAGGGGTAAAAGGTTACAACAAAGCTAAAAGTATATCAAAGCTAGAAATATGAAAGAACTGAAAATTTATGTACACATCAGAGCTCTACAGTTAAATCATGGGTGCTCAGTATGGCAACCACTCTTGCCCCTTATGGGTCACCCTTCCAATATAGTTTTCCCCAGCTTCTCCTCACCGTCATTGACATCAGGAGTGTCCCTGGTGACGAGTGAATCCTTGGGTCCTCAGGCCAGCCGATCCTTGGTCCGAGTCCACATCAACCTATGTGGCTTACTTTCCTTCATATCCAGTGAAAACAGTGCCAGCCCACAGCTGCGGGAAAGCTCTATGGCTCTAGTCAAAAACGGTGTGCACATCAACAGATGACCCAGTGCTCAGCCCACAGCCCTGCTCGGTGTGTAGCAACGTGCCCAGTAACAAGTCGTTCTGAGGGTAATGACTGCACAGCATGGAGAAGTCTGTGGTGTGGGTCTGCAGTGTCACTTCCCCTTTGTCTGGACTTGTCCATCAGGGGATTTTTAGAGGATGTGCCCCCAGGCTACAGCAATCCGCAGTAAAGAGTGGCTCTTGCTGCAGTGCACCGGAGGTTTGTTAACTTGCAGAGCACCCCAGAACAAGCACCTCTTCTTTTTACAAATGGTTAGACAATTGCAATTGCACTGTCTTCAAGTCTACTTCCTGTTTGTAGCTTTACCAAGGCTATACTGAGGCATTAGATAGGCATTTTTAGGAGGTATATCTTACTCTGGTAGAAACTGTGATCTTTTTTAGAGTACAATTCAAGATATTTTTTTCACTTTGACTTTTCCTAGCACAGAGATAGTTTTTGGAAGGTGTGTAGAAACAGGGAGGCTTTAATTGCACCAATTATACAACTGGGAAAGAGATTGGTAAGAGGAGGATGGGGAGTACAAAAATGGGAAGCAAAGGGGAAATAAAATTGACTTGTAATTTCAGCTATCAGGGAATAATACTTAAAACAAATTTCCTATAGGAATTACAAGTAGCAATGTTACAAGTTTCAGTGGCTAAACATCTGCTAAAACCTTATATCTGTGCAAGATCTGGTAAAAAATAATAAAAATTATGGAATACTTCAAAGGTATAGTAGTTTGAGCTCTTTAGGATAGCAGGAAACTGCTTGGCAAAGTGTGATAAACAGCTGCTATTTAAAATCAGGTTTTTTATGCCATAGGCCCACCAATTTCTAACTGTGAGATCTCTGTATACTGTCTTTACAGTATAACCGGTTCAAAAAAAAATTGTTCTTTTGGAGATGATGACAACATCCAAAAGAACAGTTTGGAAAATAATCAGAAGTGTAGGAGGGTGGGTGACTCATTTTTTCTTGAAGTTAATTTATATAGCACTTGTCTTTCTCCAGACAACTGTAAACAGAGTTCTGGATGGAGATGTTTCAGTAGACATTTTACAGTGGATCACTTCAGCAAAAGCTTAATATATATGATTTGTCATAGTCAACACTACTGCTAATCTGTCCAGCCAGTGTCAGAACCCAGATGCAATCATACGTTCTTTTTCAGTGAAGTAAAGGCAATAGTATATACAGGATGAGAAAAGTAATCTGCAAGGCAGATAATTATTATTTATCTGGGCACATCTACAGAATGAGGAAGAGGAAAAGAAGATGAGAAAAATAATTGATATTTTTGCCAAGACTTGTTGGGTAAATTTTTTTTTTTCTTGTTTTTAAATGAATCTGTGCAACATCATATTTTGAATCCTGGTTCAATTTTACAGAATATATATATAGAAATAGGTATAGTATAAATTCATATGGGCTTCTTTTAAAGGTATTCCTATAAGGTAAGATTAAATCTTACTCCTGGTAATTAGAACTCTATCTTCAGTTTCTATTAAATCATTATTATCATAAGAATATTTGGATTTTGAATACTGCAGATCCTGTCATCCAAGTTAAGCTGCCTTTAAGAGAATTATATTCAGAAGTCTTAATTAAAAAAAGAGATAAACTTTCTTAACATTTAAAATACTGCATTTGAATCCTCAGTCATTTCATGGTCAACTGTAATTTACTTCTTAATGTATCTGAAAGCCATACATAGAAATATGTGTCAATTTACAAGATTAATGTATATAACTAAAAATTAGTGCTTTTTGATAAAGACAACTGTATTAGGAGGATAGCTTGTATATATAATATATATATTATATGAAGACAGAACTAAAAATGGTAAAAGTCCAGTAATTCAGTACTGAGCATGAGAAAACACAGTTTGGAAGGAAGTTCTGTCTGTTAGGGGTTGGAAATACCTTGGTCTCTTGCATTGTCATTGGTTGAACAGTTCCTGACACACAAATTTTCTGTTCGTTGACAATCACAATAGCAAAGAAATGCATTTGCAGTTGCAATTGTTACTTCTACTTTTGTGTTTAAGTTCATTTTTTGTGTGTTTGTGTATGTGTCTGTGTATTTATTAGACCCAAATATATCTAACAAAGGAAATCCAAAGCTAAAATTCGTGACACCTGTAATACCCTGGAAATTGTCACAGCTATAAGTGAGACTTACTAGATTTTGTATTTGTTACTAATACAGTGGGTTTTTTGTAAATATCTTAAAGATGATGAAAAGATGTGACCACAGTTTAATACATGGTGTCTGTATAGGTATTTCAGAAAACTCAGTACAGAAATTGAAAGACAACCTGATAGATAACTGGGCACAATGAAAAAATCCCTGAAATGACTATATATTTGTATAGGCTCTCTAGTAATCAATGTAGTCTGTGGTCTATCAGCTTTCATCAGTATAAAAATGTCAAAGTTACTTTATTACTTTTGAACACATGAATTTTGCTTTAGTAACGAGAAGTACATGATGAGCTTATTTTCCTGAGGAGTGAAATTGCTGCAGAATAAAGTACTGTTTTGAAAAGAAATATAAATAAATGAAATATGTTCATATTAATTAAATTCTCCCTTTCTAGCTGTAAAAGAAAGATGCTGTGCCAGGTAGTCATCTTCTTTGTCATTTGAGATAACAATTGGAAAAATATATGAATAAGAAATCTTTTTGGATACTTTTATTCTGAATTATACATCATTACTGGATTTTCTTTTCAGTGGAAGATTAGGTAGAATTTTTCTCCCTTCATGAGGTTGCCATACTTGTTTATGCAGAGGATTCTGCAACAAATGAATTGATCATTAAAACTGTTTAGCATACATGGTAGTATTCTAAACATACATTTATTTCATTTACATAGAACAGTGTAATCAGATTGACTGTTTAACCTCTTTTCCTGTTAATTATTCATGGTCTTTTATTACTGAAAGCTTGTATGCCATTTTTGAGATGTTGCACATCCTGTACAAAGAAAAACATTCTATTTATACCTGTTAGATATTTATTAGAAAAAAGTTTATTGGAGAAATATACTATTTTCATTTTTTTAAATTGGAAAACATCCCACATTTTCAAAATGAAATTACTTTGGAATTCATGTGTGGAATATGACTCTCATGTGGGATGCAGTTAGAGTTAGCCTAAATTTGGATATGTGCAACTAGGTGTTAGCAAGTAAGCTTTGTGCCTGACCTTCTCTTACAGTCAATATTAGTAGTTCTCTCCTTGAAGCTGATGCTTAAGGCATAGTTCAGCTAAATAAGTACAATTTTAGATGAGCTAAAATGCATTATGTGGTCTCTGGCTGCCCTTCCAGAAAGCCATGGGTTGTATCTCCATGTTGTATCTGCCGGCTTTGCATGAGTGAAAATCACTGAGTGCTACAAATGGTACTTGACATTTCTGTTTAGGAAACTGCACTCCACCTATAACAGCTAGTCAGGCAAATCATTAGTCTCTTTCTGTCAGCTGCTTTTACTAGCTCTTTGTTCATTATTATACAAGGTTAGACACCAACCTTCGGTATATATGCCTGTATTTAGGTGCTTTAATCTTGAAATGAATCTCATACAAATGAGTCCCATCCAACCACTTGTCATATTATCTCTGGATTTAGCCTGCCTCCTTTATCAAGCTGGTCCCAGATGATGACATTTTGTTAAAAATCCGTATTATCACTCTTAATTTCCTTAGTTTCCTTCATTCACACAGTTATAAAAAGAAAATTGTGTAGTAAACAGAGTATCAAGAATAACACATAAAATAGCTCTAAAGAGAATTAGAAAATTGATTAACAACATGCGTAATTTAAACTATTACCATATAGAATCATAGAATCACAGAATGGGTAAGGTTGGAAGGGACCTCTGGAGATCATCTAGTCCAACCCCCTGCTCAAGCAGGGTCACTTAGAGCATGTTAGACGGGGTTGCATCCAGGTGGGTTTTGAATATCTCCAGAGAAGGAGACTCCACAACCTCTATGGGCAAACCATTCCAGTGCTCTTTCACTCTCACAGTGAAGAAATTCCCCCTTATTCAGGCAAAACTCCCTGTGGTTCAATTTCTGCTGATTTCATCTTGTCCTGTTGCATGGGACAACTGCGACATAATGGGACAACTGCAACATAATATATAATGAATATAATTACAGTAATTATATAATAAATGCACTTATTACCAGGAAGCAATTTGAGATACTAGTTGATAAATAATTTGGACACACATTAACTTACTACTTACTTTGTTAAAAAAATTTAAAGAAATAAATTAACAGTACAATGGTTGAGGTGAAATTGAGTTACTGATGACAGAATATGTATTTTGAAATGTCCTTATACTAAGAATATAATATTGTTTTATTAATTATGCTAATATGACTCTTAGTAAATTATACATTAAGCAGAAGGAAGAAAAAATACAAAAGAAATGCTGCATAGAAAATGAAAATCTGTTTATATTAAATACTTTACAATTCATATTTCTTTTGACTCATAAATTTTATGAAGAATAAGGACATATGATAAAATTTATATGAATTACATTGCTTTACTACCAGTACATACCACTTAAATAAATCTTGCCTTTGAGAAAGTATTTTATATACTAAATATATTATTGGATTTGAGTCTTTTTCTGTCTTTGCCTTGTTAAGAATTTAAATATGTCAGATCTTATGTTGCCCTTAAGGCTGTCACCTCCAGAGGGCTATTATCGTAGCTACTAAGTGAAACAAAGCAGTTCTTTTACAGAATCTTTTCTCTACAATACTGCAGTATTACAGAACATACTATGTCTGTGTCACCTGGTTACCTCAGCAGTATAGCTGCTAAAAATAAATTAATTTCATGTAATCCTTATTAATATTTCTTACTACAGAGAAAATAATTTTTATCTGAAATAAGAAAGCAGTCTAAAACCATCAGTCCTAAATTTAAACATAAAGTGTCAAAGATACTACAATTTTTGCCTGTGTCACTACTGTATCTGTAAATACTGGTGACATAGTCTGTTACAGTGCATATTAATATTGAACACCTTGGTGCATGTGAATATTTCTCATTAACATATGTTAGATTGTGTCTTTAGCATCAGAACTATATTGCAATATTTAAACAGGTATAAAAACTTCATTTAAATTACTCTCTAATCACTTCATTTCTAAGTATCGCTTTTTAATTCCTGTTGGACTGATCAGTTAACTGACAAAGAACGGAGGTTCTGAAGAAAAACAATTTTAAATTGGATCCCTGAACTTCCACCAAAATACGAGCTTTCCTCAATTGAAATCCTACTGAGAATCAGTCATTCACATCTTTTTGGTTTTGCTTGCTTTTAGCTTACATCTAACAGTATCAGTGAAGAGTTCATCCCTCTAGACAGCAACAGTGTTATTGTAGCTGTTGCACAAGGCAGAATTTTATTAGTTTTGTGTTTAAATAATCCCTGAGATCCTCGAATTCAGAGAATACTAAATGAATGTTTGGATCTGAGGGCAGAATTTATAAACATGCATCCTATGGAGAATTTTTGTGAGTCAAGGCAACTTCTTTCTTTCTGTGTTACCTCAAATGACTACCACTCTCATGGCCAACATCCCTAGGGCCCTTCACCATTATTTTTTGTTTCTAGGATGTTCTTATTCCCTCCTTTCAGAAAAACCTCTCTGGTTTTTCTTCCTACAGTCTGACTAAAGAACTGTTGGGTTTATGGAAGGTTGTTGTAGACATAAAAAAATTACCTGCTAGTGTTTTCTCCTAACCTAGCTTTAGCTTATGAACCTTCCTCTTTTATACTCATGCCCTCTTCCCCCCCCCCCCTCCAATCCTTCTGAAAGTTAAAGACTCTCTCTTTTCACCAGACTTGTCCCAGAATGCACTCATACCTGCTGGGGCCTTTCATGTAACACTGTGGTTGCCACACTGAAGGTGAGCCTCAGCTCAACTTCTTTCTCAGGGGTCTTCAAAGCAAAAATAAATGAACAGAAAATGACTTGTGTTTTAGATGCTATTTTTCACCACTGATATTTGGATGTCATTTTTAGAAATTCCAGCCCTCTCACCTACTAATTTCTGCTAACATGCTTGAGCACAGCTAGCTGAATCACCATTTATAACAAAACAAAACAGGAAAGAGAGGAGAGGAGAGGAGAGGAGAGGAGAGGAGAG